>NW_027466069.1:1557500-1720000 GCF_046127955.1 Nelusetta ayraudi | reverse complement strand
ACACACATGCACGCACACAGACACACACACACACTGCACTGAGACTTGTGGAAAATAATCTATACATCAAAAGAGAACAAGTACTTTATGCCAAAAGAAAAAAAAAAAACACCTGTTCCCCAAACAGAATAATGTCGGCCGAAAAATAATATTTATTTATAATATATATTGTAATATAGTTAATTGAGGTTGAAACCTGGGAAAAGGATGACAGAATTTCTATCAAAAAATATTTAAATTAAATCTATCAGATTTTTAAAGAAAAAGATACTCTCAATTATGTGGCTCTACTCTAAATATTTGTGTCATTAAACAGTCAGTAAGAGGTAAATAACAATTTTATTCAATGCATTTTTGGAATACAATAACATAATGCGGTAACGTAAACTATACTGTTTTGTTTTTTTTACATCCACCTCAGATGACACTTTTTTCACCAAATATTCTGTGCAGAACGTTGGGAAACCAGCACTGCTTTAAAGAAATAAACCTATTTACCATATTAACATTCATGCTTCCAGCTGTTTTATTTTTTTTGGGGGGGGGAGAAATTGTCCATTGCTAACCAGTCTTGCAGATCCACGTCACCTCCGCTCGCGTCTTATAACTCGTCAAGACATCTATTAATTTCTCCAAACTTTCAAGGCCCTGTTTGTCCTCTAGCCAGGAAATTACATTTTCAAGGCCGCTGCAAACCAGAGCATTTCTCTTTGTTCTCTGCTCTCCCGTGGCCTCTCAACGCCCCAGTGTGTGTGTGTGTGTGTGTGTGTGTGTGTGTGTGTGTGTGTGTGTGTGTGTGTGTGTGTGAGTCTCTTTGTGTGCCACACATCAAGCAGGTGCAGTTACAGTGCCTAATAACAGTCAAGCAGCCGCCTGTCAGAGTCTTTGTAGGCGGATAGAATGAACCCGAACTGGGCCGAGTGTCAGACTCATCAAAGGCTGCAGCGCCGGACCCAGAACCATTTTACAGCTCTGGAGGAGTTGCAGCTGTGATTGGAAAACCACCTGACCTCCCTATGTGTGTGTGTGTGTGTGTGTGTGTGTGTGTGTGAGTGCGTGCGTGCCTGCATGTGCATGTGTTTGTGTGTGTACTCAGCCCTCAGCGTGACTGACAGGTGGCAACCGGAAAGCATGAAGTATGCAGACCCGATTTTTTTAGTGAATCCTGCGGTTGAGCTCATATGTGATGCATGTTTTATGACTTTGTCAGTGTGTGTGTGTGTGTGTGTGTGTGTGTGTGTGTGTGTGTGTGTGTGTGTGTGTGTGTGTGTGTGGCACTGTTGTCTGGGTAATTGCCCGGCTGGGAAACCCTTGACTTTCTGACATTCGAGCCCACAGTCGTCTTTCTTTCTGTCTCCCTCCATCCATCCTCTCCCTTTCCTGTCTTCTGTCTCGCATCTCGGGCAAAGGGAGAGAGACGCAGTGGCATGCTGGGCGGACACGGGACAAAGGAAGCGAGTGAGGGAAGAGGATGAGGAGGCGGAGGAGAGGAAGAAGAAGAGGACAAAGCGTTCCCTGTGTCTGCGCGTGAATCTTGCCAGTCCGGGCCGATTCTCACATGCGGGGAAGGTCGGCGAGAGGGACGGCGTGGGTTAAAATTGGAGCTGATGTCGGCAAATGATGCAGAGATCATTTTGCTGTTAGCATGCGGCGCTGTCGAGTGGGCGGGGCTTATGGCTGGAGGAATAACAGTGTTCCAGTTAATTTGTGTTTTTGAAAGCTAACCATCGTGTCAAAACCCAGTAAAATCTCATCTCATCTCTAAGATCATTTCAAAAATGTTGAAACTGGATGCCCTCTCTCTGCCTCTCGCTCGGGGGCCCGCTTTGCCGGCGTTGGGGGCGGGGGTACGGCTGTGGCCCCGGGGGCCGGGGGGGGGCTGTCCCCTGGTGCCGGGGGGTCCCGGGGCGGTGGGGGTGGCTGGGGGGTGTGGGGGGTGGAGGGGGCCGGTTGATGTGCCATACTGGGTCCGTAGGGGGGGGGGCTCTGGGTGCCCGGGCCCGCCCTGGGTACCGATCCTCCCGGTGGGTGAAGGGGCTGGGTCCTGTCATGGGGATGGGTCTGGTCTCGCTTGCCCTGGGGGGCCCCCGTCCGGGGGCCGGGCTCTGCTGCCTGTCCGCCCTGGGTGGTGTCCCTTCTCCTTGGGGTATCTGCCTCCCTGTCATCCTGCCCTGGCTCCTCGTGGGGCGGGTGCCCTCCGGCCGGGGGGCCTGCTGCTCCGGGCCTCTTCCTGGCCGGCTTTGCGGTGGGTATGTCGTGTCCGGGCCCCCCCCCCCCGGCTCGTCGCTGGCGTGGGGCGGTTGCGGCCTCGGAGACCGCACTAATTGGCAGCCTACTTCCAGTGACGTACTTAAACACACCCACCCCTACATTCAGGTACACACACCACCACATCCATACACACACCACCACATCCATACACACACACACACACACACACACACACACACACGTATACACAGATGCAAACATGCACATACACACAAGTATACACACATGCAAATATACACATACACCCGCACACACGCACACACACACAAATATTCACAAGCGCGGGTACACTGTTGTACACTATTGCATAGCTTATTGTCTTATTGATCCATGAGTAGATTATTATCATCGTTATTATTACTATCAACATTATTATTATTATTATTATTATTACTATTATTATTATTATTATTACTATTAACGTTGCTATTATTATCATCGCTATTATTATTAACATCACTGAATGAACTCGCATGTATGTTTGTATGGGTATATATGTACTATCTGACAATTAGCTATGCATATTTACGATCTGTTTTGTTCTCTCTTAACACAATTGTATATTGTTGCCAGTTGCCTCCTCTACTCCTCTCTCTCTATCCCCTCATCATCTCATCATCCCCCCTCCCCCTCCCCCCCCACACACTCATTTCCCCTCTACTCACCTCCCTATCTATCCCCCTCAGTCCGGTCATGGCCAGAATGTCACCAAGAACATTATAATAAAACCACTAAAGAGGTAGCTCCTGAAACCACCCACGTGGCTCACACTCTCAAGATCTACCTCTGAGAATAAAATCTGTCAGCCATCATAGACATTCAGAGACACTTCTGCTTGTCATTATGGCCGGACCGGACAAGGGAAAAAAAAAAAAAAAAAAAAAAAAAAAGAAACTGGATGCCCTCTGGTGCAGGTTGGGTGTCCAGTCGAGTCCTTTCAGAGCACTAAAGTAGGTTCATGTTTTCTCAGGTTAGCTAACTCCTTCACTGAAACTAGCTAAGTAACTTTATGCACTACAGTAGCCTTCCACACAGACGGCAAAGAAGTTGCTCAAGCTGTTTAAAGGGGCCTGTAGAGTGAATAAGATTTCACAGATAGCTTTGCACTCCGCAACTGCCAAAACAAACCGGCTCCCTGCAGATCCTCAGCCTCCAGTGCAGCAGAACTGAACCTCCACTGAGCCAACATGGACATAACACATAGAACATCACCATCACTCTTTTTGTCGACTAGAAAATACAATACGACACAATATTGGAAGCCAAAGAGTGTCTTTAAGTGTGGTTTCCAAAAACGCTACTTGTTGTGTACGGACATTTCAAAGCCAGCGATGAAGAGGAAATCAAAACTGGCCGACTATTATTGTGCTCTAGCAAATACATCTGGCTAGCTTATCTTTTCCTGGTGTACGACAAGTGACAGTTTTCTGGCGACGAGGCTAATTTACGTGCCAAATAACACGGGCTGCGCGGTTATCACCTGGTATTAGCTATCAATGCCATTGAGAACAATGGACTCGTTCATCTCGCTTATCAGCCAAATAGCTGGAACGTCTTCAACTCGACTTTGACGTCGTCCCCCAGCGCTGAGTTCCAATGAGTTCCAATACTAATGGAATGCTCCGTAAGGTAGCCTGGACAAAGGCGAGGATGTTGCAAAGAATATCCGATTTCGTGCAAGAAATTGTTTCAGCTCGGAGGCATTCCAGTCGGAGACGGGCAGCGAAGGCAACGCTGGCGTAAACAAGCCTGACCTCAGATGTTTCCACCACGCCTGCCTGCCGCCAGCGTCTTATCTCTCATTTCTCATTAACTCCGTGTCTGAAGGGCCCATTTAAAGGGAGGACAGGAATCCAGGAGTGTCTCAAGGTAAACACACTTGGCCGATCATCCGTTCACTCCCTCCATCGCTCACTGCACGGAGCCCCCCCTAATTGGAGGAGCTCCATGTCCAGAGAGTGAAATCAGTAGCCGCTCCAGCTGAACTCCGCCCTTCGCCCCGGTCCGCGGCTCGTCCGTCTTCATTCCGCGCGCTCTCGAATTTACTCCTCCTGTAATTCTGTCAGCCCCGATTTCCCACAAACTTCGTCAGAGGACGTAGCGTCAAGGAGAGCAGTAGCAAGGCGCCTGACGTGCACGCGTACAAGAGGCAGCACCCCCTAGTGGCTGAGAGTATGAAGGCACGCTTTAGGTCCATTTATTGTCATGGTCATGTGACAAAGTTTGAACAGGAAGTGGGATGGATGTTTTAGCAAAAAAACACATGTGCACTGCGCATACTAGTAGTTAGTATAATTAGTTTTCTCAGTATGAAGATTTGCATTGTTTATGGAGCAAAATCGGACCATGTGTTGATGTTTGTACAAGTGATTCTACGATAGTCGTATAGCAGAGCAGTCAGTTTTTTGTGTTGTTTGCGGATTTTTTTAAGAGGTCCAATTTTCTTTCGTATACAATTTAGATTTTTGTGTTTTGTTTTGTTTTGTTTTTGCCCGATTCCAGCTTTGACTTAAAAAACTGCAAACAAAAACTACATAATGGGAAAGACAGAAAATAAATTGTAAAACTGGAACTCAGACAGAAACTAAAAGTGAAACTTTGAATGAAGCTGCAGCAACTTGACTCCACCCCAACCCACCTCTCCCCACGCCCCATCTCATCCCTTTCTCCCCCTTCCCCTTCTCTCCCCGATGCCTCCGACCCTCAGTGAAAGGAGTGCTGACTGGGCACCGGTGCCAAGTAGGACACTAACCTGATGGTGCAGCGTGAGCCTGAGGACGCTGGCTGCTGCTCCTCTTCCCTCCCGAGACTTTTCACTTTCCATCCATCTCAGTCGTCCGCGCACAGCTTACCGAGTCCCTCCTGGATTCTGCTTCTCCTCGCCGTCGCGCTGGCTGAATTCTTAATCTGTTCCTGTCCAGAAAAAAAAAAAAGAAACGTTAAAAGGCTGAGGCCACTCGCCAGTTCTTAAGTCCATCACTTATCAGCTTCTTCATTTGGCCAAGTCTGCAGCGCTGTCCACGACATGGAATCTAGTCAAGTGGCCTCAGAGATAACGCAGCCACCAACATGAGCACCGTGACCTGTTTGAGGTGACCTCGTTCTCTGGTGTCGAATGAAGGCGGGGAACTGGGATTTTGTCCAAGCAGACGTAATAATGCGCAACTCAACAGCAGAAGTCCTCCTGCAGCATCAGAGAAGTCAGTGGTGGGACTGCTTCCCCAAGAAGAATCAAATATTTTGTCTCTGGTGTGTCTCGTATCTGATTCTGTCCCACAATGCTTTGGGAGTCGATGCACTGCACGGCACACAAACATGAAATAAAGACAAAGAAGAAGAAGAAGAACTGTGAAGAATTCCATTCACACGTCTGTAAACAAAATAAAAAAATACAAAATAAACTCACGCAACCTTGGATCTGTGCGTGTGTGCGTGTGTGTGTGTGTGTGTGTGTATCTCTTCAGGAAGTGAAGCTATCTCTCCGTGGCTGCAATATTACTTCCTCCGCGAGGCCATTTTTGACCTTTGTCTGGAGTTAAGTACTTTTGTGCTGGTTCATGTGTGTGTGTGTGTATGCATGCATGCATGTATCCACCCTGCATATCGCACGCGCGTGCGTGCGCGCGCACACACACACACACACACACACACACACACACACACACACACAAACAGAGAGCAGCAGAGGGCTGTTATGACACTACAGAGCGATAAGCCCTGTGCTCGCAGACCAAACAGGCAGCACACCACACCGTGGGAAAAGAGAGGATGAGTGTGTTGACTCTGAGTGTGTGTGTGTGTGTGTGTGTGTGTGTGTGTGTGTGTGTGTGTGTGTGTGTGTGTGTTTGTTATCCATCCCTCTATTGATCATTGACTCCAAACTACATTTAAAGTGCGGACGGGCCAAAATGTGAAAAGTGACATTTTTGCAAATGTCACTTTGCTAACATATCCTCACAGTGTTGTGAGTGATTGTATACACACATACAATGGATGCTGGTACAAAAAAAATGGTCAAAAACAAATTTGGCTGCACTTGGTCACGAGTCATTTCACGGATGTTTGGAGAACAGCAGCCTGGGTTCAGCAGAGGCACCAGGAAGCGTCTCAGGATGACGCACTGCCATCTCTTCCTCCAGTTTTCCACCGTCTTCCGACTCCTTCACATCTCTGCCCCCTCCGTCCTTGGCTTTTATTGCGTCCCTCCTGTGCGCCGTCTCTTCTTGTAACGCTATCTCCACACACCCCCGCACCCCACCACACCCACCATCTCTCCGTCTCGCTGTGTCCCGTCCTTGGCTGTCATCCTTTGCGTGCTGCTCTCTATGTCTCTTCCCATTATCATCTGTAGCTTTTTTCTAATGTGTTTTTCTTTATATATCCACCTGCCTTCCTCACTTTATGTCCTCTGGGTGCTGATTTATTACGGATACAGCGGTGTGTTTGCGCACGTAAGGGGAAGTATGTATGATCTCTAGAAAAAGAGAGGGAGAGAGAGAAAGAGAGAGAGAGAGATAGTTGCCTTTGCATTGACCTTATGGTGCACCACGAGCGGAATTCATGATTGAACGGTCGGATGAACAATTCACAGACAACCTTCAGTTGACACTTTTGTTTGTTGACAGCAACAGAGAAGTTGCACAAAGGTGCATTGTTTCAGCTGCATATGGATAATACCTAAAAAAAAACTCCAATACAACAATACTTCAGCAAAGGAAATGCACCTCATTTTGTTGAGCATTTCAATCTGTTAAGAATACAATTTCTTTCTTTTGTGCACTGCGTTTTTTTCAACGCTGTGATCGCATGTCAAGCTGCAGCAGGGCACGGAAATTCTAAACAGCCACCAAATGAGGGCTGTAATGGTCGCAACCGACTGGGGCTGCGCATGAGCGAGTGACGGCTGAAGTGCAAGTGTAAGTGGAGGAGGGATGTTTGCTTGCGTTACGCCTCGCGCACACGGAATGCAACACATCTGAATAGAGGAGAAGAAGAAAAATAAAAACCGCGGCTTCGACTCAACCCTGAAAAAAAAAAAAAAAAACGGGGGGGAAATGAGGGAGCAGCTGGATGAGGGGATTGACTGGGAGAACAGAGAGGATGTGGGGGGATTGGGAGAAAGTGCCGGAGGCGGAGGAGGAAGGTAGAGATGCGGAGGGTGTCGGGATGGAGGCAAAGTTGGGATGAATGGGATTTTAGGCAGAACGGGGAGAAACCCCAAAGGCGTGCAGCGGGGGATAAGGGAGTGACCCAAACAGGATGGGACGCCTGCCAGACGGATCGGCTGGGAAAATTCAGATGCAGCGCGAGATGAAGAGCAGGCGAGGCAGCGGCGGTGGCGGCGGAGACAGATAGAGCTTTTAGGGAGAGATATCGCCATTGTTCAAGGCAGTCCGACTCGTGCCAGACGTGATTAAAGCCCCGGCCAAGGACGCCTTGAGCGTGCGTAAAACCCCCGCGTTCAAATCGCTGGAATAAAGGGATGAGTGGGCGGCGTTAGTGGGACGGAGAGGAGGGAGAGGAGGTGAGGAAGACGAGGTGAGGATTCCCTCGGGAGGCGAAATAGGCTTATGTAAGTAAAGGCCCTGCAGAGGCAGACATGACCGCCCCCCCTCGGTCCTCCCCTCCCTTGAGTGTGTAAACACACTCACACACCCAGACAAAAGGCCTCAAAATCTGCCGATATGCGCTCACGCCGAGCGGTACGAGTCGATAAAAGTGTCAATACTGCAAAATGTTAACTACGCAAAAAAAAAAGAAAAGAGTACAGGACCATAACGGGCGCACTGCTTTGGATTAAAAAATCTGCCACGTGAAAGACTGATGTCACACCACAGGGGGGTTCCAAGGCAGCTGGCAACCTCGATGACGCCGAGCTGGTGATGCGTTTTTAATGATAAACTGACGAAGGTCACGTCTCTAAACAAGCTGGAACTGGAGTCGGAAAAGTTCTTAAATGCTTTTGTCTGTATAGGTCCTGTGTCCATCGGTAAAAAGTGGCCAAACACAGTGTCCTTTAAGCCGATTGGACGCAACTTCAGGTTGTTTTTAGGCATCAGTGGGGGCCGGAAACAGCACCAGGCTTCCTGCAGCATCCACACTGATCTCAGCAGCAGCAGCAGCAGCAGCGCCAGCAGCAGTAGCAGCAAGGCTCGCCGTGACTTCCTGCGTTTCTTCTTCATTTACTTGTGAGGCTTTTGAAGGCCGACATCAGTCGCTGCCTCCTGCTTCGGTTCTCGACTGAAAGGAAGCCGAGAGGACCGGGCGGAGAATTCAAAGACCGGATGAAACGGCTGCCAGCGATGGTGAAAAACGTGCACATTGTGGCTTCGGTCTCACAACTGCGAGGTCTAAAGGTTTAGTGCGCGCGTTTTTTTTTCCACGACGCCGTCAGAGGATTCCCGGGTTTTGTGTCAAACCGTCCTCACTCTCCGCCTCCCCGAGGTGAAAGGTCACACAGGGCAGCTATGAAACGCTCCATCCTGTCATAAACTAAACGCACCTGCGGTGATTTTAGAGGGTCAAAAGATTTTTTTTAAAAAAGGCAAAGGAAGTTGAGGCACAGGTGCAGCCAGTAAGACCAGCTTTGAAGGATGTGTTGGGTTTTTTTTTTCTTATGAAACCTGGGAAAAAACCTCGCAAATGATCACCGGATTACCAAACTGTGTCAAGCTTCAGGAGCCGAGAGAGGCAGTTCTCCCACTGGTGGGATTTTAGAGAAGAATGGAAGGTAAAAAATGCCTGAGCAGTTTTTTAGGAGGTATTTTACCAAATGTAATTGTAGCGTTCTAGAGTTTTTATGGAAAAATGAGGTCAACCACTCTATCAAAATGCAATTAACTGCATTATCATGATTTTTTGTGTTGGTTTATAGACACACAGAAGATAAAGCGACAACAATAAACTGTTACAGATTTGAAGCGGGTAATTGGCTGAAAGCAAAATTTCATTCAAAGCCCTAAAAAAAGAGATGTAGAGGAGGGAGGGGCACAGAGAGCAGAGTGAACACCGAGGGGAGGGGTGAAAAGAAAAACGAAGATGATGCAAATAAACTAGAAAAAAAGGAAGAAGAAACTAAAAGACAAAGCGTGATTCACGAGTCAAAACCCTCCCGGACTCGGTGGCGTTTAATCGTCTCGTGTGGATGAAATGTGGGAGTCAGCCGACAAAAGAGCTGCTGGTAAGAATCATGATAAGATTCTGACTCAGGCTGAAGCAATTACAACACGCATGCAGGATACGGACGGTGTATTTCATATCAGTGTCTGTGCGGAGACGCCAGCGTGGCTGCAGACGTGTTCGAGGACTGAAGTCACCATGAAGTCAGATGTGCAGAACACATACAGAATATATATCTGCATGACACAATACCAAAGGCAAAGGACGGCAATCTGCAGACGACGCTTGTCCCATCATCTGGTCACCGTGGCCCTGACACTTCTCTTTACCACTTTATCGCCACCAGATTTGACTAAATCAGTTTAAATGTCCCAATTGGAGCAAACAAACAACGTCACCCTGAGAGCGACAGACTGTGCAAAGAACGAAAGGTCAAAGGTCAAACACGTGGTCGTCAGAGCACGTCAGCAGCTTTGTACCGGAATCGTGTTCCTCACATCCTCTTGCTCACACTCCAGCGACCCCACCACTGTCTTCTCCCACTCCGACGACCTGCAGACAGAAGAAGAGGCGTCGGGCGGCGGCCCAGAGGCAGCGCCCAGAGGCATAAATAAGCTTTAATTGTGCGCGGCGGCCTGCGAGCGGCGGTGAGCTCATCATCCCTCCGCTCGATTTGACGCTCGCCCCTCACGCCAACGTCATCGGCGGCCGCACAATAGCGCCGCTAATGACAACCCAAGCCGCCGCCGCCGCCACCGCTCCTCCCCGGGGGCAGATGACAAAGTAACGAGTCGAAAAGGGGGGGCGAAGTCGTCCCTTCAAAACCTGTAATTTCCGGCGGCCTGTGTTTTACGAACGCAAGGGAGCGGAGACGCGAGATTCACCTCAGATCCGCCGTCGCAACAGAGCACCCGAAGAAATAACAAGCCTTTGACATTTCCGACAAACAGAAACAGACGGCACGTGTCCCAGATGTCTGAACCGGTCATTAGTCAGAGCCGCCCACTTCATTCTTCACCCATGAGGCTCGGAGGGTCCGGCGCGAGTTGTCAAAACGATGATTCACTGCGGGAAGAATCGCAGAGTTTCTCCGATTCCTTTCGCATTTCCAGATCATTTCACACTCTTTGAAAAAGTCTCAATCAGCCGCCTTTCTTCCGTGGGCTTCATTCAGGGGAGCAGCGTCGCCGGGTGTGTCGCATGTTGTGCGCAGCACAAGAGAGGCTGAGCGCCGTTCTTTAAAAATTCAATGCCAGACCCTTTTTTAACTACTTCCTTTTTTGTGGGTTTGGACCTGAAAGTTTGATCCTGGTCCAACTTCAACACCTCAACGGCGTGAGGCCACATGGCAGCAAGCTACATAATAAAGTCGGATCCAACAACACGGTACAGTATGGTTATAACATCATCACAGGAGCTAGTAGGCATGGTGAGAACCAGAAGGCTCCTATGGTGGCTGTTGAAATGTTGGGAAATGAATTTAGAAAAAAAAAAAAAAAAAAAAAAAGTACCAAGAGCGTCACGATCTCTGGCCGTGTTGTTTTCCATGGTTTCAGTGGGTCGCGCTGTGATCTCGCAGAGCCTCTTTCTCGTTCTAGGTCATTTGGTGACGCCACTTCCAATGGTCGACAAAAGGAGGCTGGAAACAGAACAGTCGAACACTCACACAGGCTGTAAACAAATTATTCTGTTGGTCCAAACAAGTCATGACATTGAGGTAAAGGCCAAGTTTTCCATCTGCAACATCAAAGTTACTGGATATCTTATCTGTAATTTGAAAAAAAAAATTTTTAAAAAATGGTCTTTTCACTGTTGAACGATGGAGTCTACCGGGTTAAGAGGAAACACATGGCGGTTTCCACAACAGATTGTCAATAAGTGACTTTTATGATAAAACAATGCTAAAAAAAAATAAAAAATTGGTGAGAAAAAAATTCAAGAAATCCAGAATTTATTACATTTTTTGATTCTAAAAAGTGTAAGGGCCTCTCCCTCAAATTCGCCTTGGGTTTTTTTTTTCCTCCCCTCTTTGTTGCTCGCACACACGCCGGTGTTTTCTCGCCGTCTTTGATCCGCGCCGCTAAATCTCTTCCAGAGGGGATCAGTTAGCCGGTTTACACTGCTGGGAGTGCTGGAAATGACAACGAAAGCCTCGCAACTCACTCTGACTTACCCGTTTAAATCCCGCAGGGTTCATAAACACTGGGTTTGTTGGCCCGAGGAGGTAAAATATTCGAGTGGAGTTGAATTCAGCTCTCAGGGACTCGTGTCAAGACTGGATTAGCAGAGCTGGAAGGCATGAAGTCTGGATCATAGAAATAAAAATGAAGAAGTTTGCTACACACTCATGTATCAATGATCCACTTTTATTTATTGATATACAAATATTTAAAGGTGACCTATTATACTAATTTTCGGGCCTTTGTATTTGATTTCTGGCCCTTCCAGAGCAGCAACGCACGATTTTCCGCGCTGAAAGCCTTGTAGATGTGTTTCTCTCGCGGCTCGTTTCCTCGTATTTCCTGCATCCCGCGAAAACGGCCTGTTTTACTTCACTCCACCCCCGGGTACGCCAGCCCGGCCAGCCCACTCGCTGTGATTGGTCACTCTTTGTCGCTGCCGAACCTCACTTCCTCAGTTTGCCGGTGCGGTGCTGGAGTTGAGAGTAAACAGCAAACCTTATGAAACCGTCACAATTTAAACACTTACCATCAGGAAGGCTTCACCCTTTAACAGCAGTTTGACGTTTGTATTTTTTGCGAGACATCTTAATAGGGCTTAGAATGATTTCGTTTCATAGTGTTGACGTGTACCAAAACACTGTCCTAGCAGAGAGACAAGATTAGACAATTAGACAAGAATATCTGCACAACTTAAGTCCACACAAAGCACAAGTTAACATGCTGGCAGCGTGAAAATCACAATAAGGAGTGACACTTGCGAGTCAAAATCGCTGCCTCTTCAGTTTCGTCACCAGCGAACGCAACACACGAGCAGAGCACGGAGTTAGCGGTGGTGGCTAACAGTTCAGCAACACGATTCAGCGGTTGTACGTTGCAAGTAGTCTTAAAACTAATGTTGCTTGAGGTCACAATACACTCACAGTCCTCATACAAATATTGCCGTGGCTGACTATTCTCTCGTCGTCCACCGGCCGAGTCGAGCCCGTCTCACTCCCGTTGCCGACCGGACCGGTGTTCCATCGCATCCGCATGAGGCTGAACAAACCTCCGACATTTTCTCTGTTCGTTCCACTCCAACGGTTGTGGTCCTTGGTGCTTCGGTAGTCGCTCGGCAGTCGCTCGGTATTTATTATTTTCAATGTCCCTCACACCGAAAAACATCTTGGAGCAGCACACTGCGACATCACTTCCGGGGAAGAACCGGGGAGGGCGGAACCGGTCCGAGAGTATGCCTGAGCTTGGCCATGAAAGACACATTCACGTCAATGCGTTCCGGAAAAGACTCCAGAACCATGCCCAACAACTAGTAACGCATAAACTTCATTAATTGACTATTTCCCATTGTTTGACACTAGAATTCAACATTGCACAAGTATTTAGAGCTCAGAAAAGTGGAAAAGCATCATAGGTGCCCTTTTAGTGTTTTTTTTTTGGTTTTGGTTTTTTTTTTTAGATTTTCAGCAGGAGCCAATCAGCAATCTTTGGCTAACCTTTCTCCATTTTTTTTTTTTTTTTAGCCTTGCTGATAGTTTCTGTTCTTTTCCCACCGGCTCAGCTTTCCCTGTCCATCCTGGGAGGATTTTCCATGGGGCGAGTACGGAAGCTGCCCTCTGGAAACTACTCACTCAGCAGCCTCTGCATTAGCCAGTGTTCCGAAGCGCACCTCGCCCGCACCAGCGCAGTTTGTGGCCCACGACTTCTTGATTAATTGGAAATTTTTCCTGTGTTTTGGGCCTTTATTTTAGGGCAGACAAAAACAAAGAAAAGAAACGAAAAACCAGAACTTTCTGTTGAGGAAAGTTTATTTTTTTGTTGTCGTTATGATCCAAAGGAGGCAGAAATACACGCGGACGGAGCTGCTCGCCTCCGTCCGATGAATCTGCCCAGCTGCCTGACACTGACAAATGTCGGGTCGGTGTGCACTGATGTGTCCACGTGGCCCTGCAGAGAAGCCCACACCGAGGCGACCTCGCCGCTCACCCTCATATATTGCACTGCCACGCTTTTACACACCCCAGTAGTTTCTCCTCAGAGATCGCAAATTTGTCCCATCAGCAGTTTTTTTTTGTTTTTTGTTTTTTGTTTTTTTTTGGGGGGGGGGGGAGGCGTTTCCCATGCAGCCACTTTTCCATTTTCCCTCCACCTTTCCTTCTCTGTCCGCTCAAAGGTTAAACTGCTGGACACATTTCCTATAGCCAAGTCTGGGTGATAACTGCGTGCTACATCATGCTGAAGTTAAGCAATAACTCGGGTAAAAGCGGAGAAACTGAAGGCTTTTTTTTTTGGAAGAAAAGAAAATGAAGAAATACAGAGGGAAATGGCAACATTTCTCCATTTCCAATATGAATCAGCCTTCCTCATTTCTCACCCCTGCATGTTTATCCCATCATCACTCTATCCCACTCTATCTATCTATCTATCTATCTCTTCTTGTGCTCATCCCGGCGTTCCTCCACTTCCCAGCGCTCACCGACTCTCCGTCCTCATTGTGCCACTCGTGCGCCTGTGTGCTTATCGGACTCGCCGTATCGCTTCAGAAAAACGACGGCCCGATAAAAAGAGAAAGACAAACGCAGACGTGACATCATCCCCTCTTCTCCCCACTTGCGATTCTTTCCTACGACTCATTTGTCAAAGGGGACAGTTTCCAGCGTCGGGAAATTAATGTGGAATAAAGGCTTCGCTTTAAAATCCCGTTGAACCCCCCCCCCCCAATACCACCACCCCCTCCCACCTGGGCCGGAATTTCCACCTGCTGTCTTCAATCTGCTCACATATGGCAGCGCCCCTTTTCTTCTTTTAACGTCACCTTTGTGTTTCTCATTATCACACCTTCCCTCCATCTGGCTGCGCCGCCGTGTCTCCACAGCTACCCTGCGGCGTGACACCCCGGCAGGCCCCGCGGACCGCAGCAGATGTCCGCCTGCTCCGAGCATTAGCGGCGAGGCCGGACAGACATTTACCAGAAGTCGGCAGCAGCCCTCAGTCGCGGCTCTTTCCTCCTCCTCCTCCTCCGTCCGTCTCCCTCTCACACTTTCCTTTGGCCCGTCTGAGCTCCTCCTCCGCCCTGCGCTGACCACTGGAACCACCGCAGGACTGGACATTTTGCGAGTCATAAACAGACGGACTGAGTTTTTCTCTTCTTTCTCTTTTTCTTTTTTTGGACCCACAGCTCAGGCAGAGCAAAAGAGAAGCCGTTGTGTTGTTTTTCGGCCTGTTTACAGCCCATTATCTTACAACCAGGTAGTTTAAGTCTGGCCTCTGTTTAGGCAAAATGGCCACTGCCAAACTCTCCAAACAATTCCAAAAGCAAAATTCCAATTCAACAACTGTTCTATTTCAGTATTTTTATCAATCCATTCATTTTCCATACCCGCTTCTTCCCGAGCTCAGGGTCACGGGGGTCTGCTGGAGCCTCTCCCAGCAGCCTATCCCTGTCATTGGGCGAAGGCAGGGTGACACCCTGGACAAGTCGCCAGTTCATCGCAGGGCCACACAGAGACAAGCAACCATTCACACCGACGGACAATTTAGTTTCCAGTTTCCAGTTCACCTCACATGCATGTTTTTGGACAGTGGGAGCTTAGTTTAATCTTAATCTATGACTAGATCAAGCTTGATGCATTAATTTGCTTTCGATGTTTGCAAATAAAAGTGGAACAATACAGAAAGTTGAGTTGGAAACTGAATTGTCAGACTGGCTCCAGTCGGACCCAACAGGCCTCGTTTGCCAAATGGCCAAATTGTGAATAATTAAAAGGATCAGACCACTTTCTGCAACCGTCAACTTTGGAACTTTCGAAACGCTTTAATTGAGACTTTCAAAGCACCCGTAGTTACCCAACTGTGAAAAAAATGCACCGTTTGCACGCAGCTGACTATCAGTTTCGAAGGCCGACCCGCCGCTTGAAAACATAGACAAATCTCACCGGTTTGTGAGTAACTGCAAAACACAGGAGCTCTGACGTTCACATTCCATGTTGTTTCCTTGCATGCAGACTCAGGTGCAGACATGCATGCAGACAGAGTCGTGCGTGTGTGTGTGTGTGTGTGTGTGTACATTATGTGAATATTTTACATAAAATTACTTATGCATACATCCATGCAGGAGTTCAGGCAGCTGAGCAGCGACCTTTGGCTAAGTTGGAGATTCAGACAAAGGAGCCATCTGAGAGAAATCATCAGCGTCTAGACATGCCAGAGTGTGTGTCTGTGTGTGTGTGTGTGTGTGTGTGTGTGCGTATCTGTTCTTTTTAAAAATGCAGTTTTCACCCTCTAATCTTCTTCCGGTGTCAGAGCATCACCCTCGACTTCTTCCACAATCCCCCCCCCCCCCCCCCCCCACCCCCCATCTTTCTTCTCCTCTGCCACTTGTTCATTACACCTCTAACCCCACTTTTACCCCCTGAACCCTCCCGGCCGCCATCAGCCCGTCCCTCCACCTTCACGGATTAGCGGCCTTGGAGAACTCATCTTCGCTCCTCGGCTGCGCCCCCTGCCTCTCAGAGTATGACCTGACGGCCGACCCTCGTCGCTGCCGCCGCCTCCTCCTCCTCTTCCTCCAGCTCCTCACCCGAGGCCGCTGCTATATTTATGCCGCACGTCGCGAGCAGACATGAATTAATGATTACGGTACATTATCGCGCAGGGAGAGTCTAATGCACGGTCGACGATCGTTGTATCGACCGCCTGTTATTTTAATCCACCTGTTTAACGTGCTGCTTTGAAAAACTGAACATCATTTGCTAATCAACCCGCCTGCGGAGGTGATAAAAAAATAATATCACGTCGGGTGGCGGTTACACCTGACCTGGCATTTTGATTGGAGACTCATGGGTGGTCCAAACCATGCGATCACGCTGGGGTTTGGAACCAGCCTATAGCAATGCGACGGCCCTCAAACTCATGGATGCCCCCATGAATTAGCCCAAAGTTTGACACTCACCTGCATGAACCAACCTGCTCTGAACAAAACACCCATCCACCCGTTTCCCATCCGCACTCGCTCTGGGTCGCCGCTTGAGCCTCTGACGGCCACCACTCGTTGACATCATCATCATCATCATCATCATCATCATCATCATTCTTCCGTTACACCCACTGTCTGGGGATCTCAAGCAGTGGGTTTGGCTTTCTTCTTTTTTTGTAACCTGTTTTAATGCCTTGGTTTTATGGTTTTTCTATTGTTTTAATGTTGTTTCTCGCTTCTTAGGGTTGTCTGTACTTTGTAAATTTTATTTTTTTTAATAAGTGCTATATAAATAAAGTTATTATCATCCTCCGTTTTCACCCAACTGGCCACACCTGTTGCCTTTCAATCACATGTCCTTCTTATAAAAGAGTCCAAAGACGATGTCTGGGAGTGAAGAAAGGCCAGCAGAGTGTCAGAGTCAGTCGTGTTTCTCCGCTGCTGATTATGTGAGTTACTAGGAGCCTGCGGCTTTCTGTCGGGGCGTCAGCGTCCCGCGGCAAACCACGAAGAATCACAGTGACGAAGATTTTGTGCCGCTCGTCGTTCGCTTTTAAAATTTGGTCTCTCTTAAGAAAAAAATAAAGGTGTGTGTGTGTGTGGGGGGGGGGGGGGGGGACTGTTTGTCTCTGACTTTTATGTAACAAACCATAAGAGGTAGACTTAACAGTCTGAGCTGCCAGGTCAGCCGCTTTCATCCCTCCTCCCCCACAAAGTCCAGCCGCACTCAGGTTGGTCCCCATGAAAGAAGCAGAAATTAGTCATTTTCCCCCCTGGGAGGGTCTTGTTTAGACTAAATGGTTCTGGAGAACTGGCTGGCGCTCCTCGATACCGGGCACCGGCCTCAGGAGCCAAAACATTGCATGCCGGGACGGCCAACGAGTCCAGCGGTCCCTGCAGCTCCCCAACAACAGGAGCCATTTCAAAGACTCGCCTCAGTCTTTTGTCGTCGTCTGTCTCGTCTGGAACCTGTTCACCTTTCGACTTGGATATCGAGGGAGGGGGAAGGTGCGGGGGAGGGCTGCTCCTGCCTCCTGCCTCCGTCACCTCTCCACTCGCTCTCCCTTTTCCGCCCGCTCCATTCACCCGCCTGGTTCTGCTCGGCTTCGCCTCTTCTCCAAACAAACAGCAGTAATTTTCTCCTTTATGGTTGTGTTTGAAAAGAAGCTTTTTTTTCCCTCTCCTGTTACCAGTTAATGCACGGCGGGTGTGTTTACATAAGGGAGTGGGTAAAAGTGAAAGACGGGGGGTGGAGGGAGGGGCGGGGGCTGCACCTGCTTACATTCTTTCGGCATCTTCCTCATCGTACGGCTTCATCTTCCTCAGTCCTCTCCACTTCGAACTGAACAAGCAGCTGATTGGCTGTTGAATCAAAGGAGAACGAGGAAGATCTCACAGGAAGATTCCAAAAAAAATCGACTGTTATTTCATCTTCATTATAACTTCAGAAACCGTCTGCAAGCAGAAATTCCTTCTTGGGCGCAGCATTAAAACGCTATACAGCCACTCACTCCACCACTGGAATAAAAAAACAACTCTAGCTTCTTGGGACTAGAAATTTTGGGACACGACTGTAATTTATGGCAAAACTTTCAATGTATACAGACCACAAAAAAAAAACAGTAGCGAGGGAGAGACGCAGCAGCTTCTGGCCCACATTACAACCTCATCGGGGGCTTTATCTCGTTCGCCTCAATAACCAACGCATCGACACAACAGGGATCTAATTACTGACGTTGGGGTAACAAAAAGGAATCAAAGGGGATTCTGGGAACGCTGAATTTTAATCGCATCTTTAAAAAAACAAACCAGAAACGCACGCAGCAACGTGCAAAAGTTCATCCCTTCCTCACTGTAAATATGGGTCACTCTCTTCCAGCAGAGTCAGCTCTCTCTCTCTCTCTCTCTCTCTCTCTCTCTCTCTCTCTCTCTCTCTCTCTCTCTCTCTCTCTCTCTCTCTCTCTCTCTCTCTCTCTCTCTCTCTCTCTCTCTCTCTCTCTCTCTCTCTCTCTCACACCATGCCTAATGGTGATGGAGTGGACCGGCTCCGCAGTGTAAACCAGCGTAAGGAAGCACTTTACATCCAGATGCATGTCGGCTTGTTTTCCCTCCAATATTTCTCTGCGACACTGACACTTCGCCGCCCGCCTGTCTGCCAGCCCGGAGGGAGCGGATTCGACCTAATTACACCTGCAGCGCTTCCTGTGGCTGCAGCACTGGGCCTGGCTGGCCGCGCTGGCGAGCGGTGGAATCAGCTGGAGACACGTCTCCATCCTAAAGTCTGCGCTAAAATTGGCTAATATTTGAAAGGTGAAAGGGAAGCTTGGCCACAATTAAATGTTGGAGACCTCGTGGGATTTTTTTTTAAACTATTAAACTTGCAAATGTTTTTTGCAAGGGATGAAAATCATTAAATTATGAAATGAATCCTTCTCAATTTTTCGCTTGTTTTGTTGTTGTTGTTGTCTTTTTTAAAGTATCTTGACTTCGAGATTATTGTCAGTTTCCAATTTTTTTTTTCTTGTTTTTTTCAAAAGACACTAAATTTATTTCCCTCTCGTCTCCCTCTTGGCTCCACTCCCTGTGCTCCTCCTCCTCCTTCTCCTCCTCCCCATGTGGTTTCTTTACACTGTACAGCCCGAAGCAATCCAGCATCACTATGCAAAACCTCATGGCAGCATTCTGTATCTATTAACAGTGCATAATGCGATGCAAGGGAAACAGGCGGCCAGCACAAAAGTATAAAGCACCCAAAATAAACTGATCTTGAAAGGATCAGTGTGTGACATGCAAAGGAGCTATTGTCACGAAAACGCATTCAAAAATAAATACATGCGCATGTGGATTAATTCCAAGCCTTTTCATCAATAGAAAGTGCCGATCCATTGACGATAATGCAGCACTGTGTTTCCACTGTGACCCCTGAACATGGATCTACTCAGAGTCTCATGATTTTTGCTCTGACGTCACAGCAGCTGTGATTGCTCCGATATTAATTTTGTGTCCCTCCTCACACGGCCTGTATTCCATCGTGGATCAGGCTGCGGCTCAATAAACACTCCAGAAAAAAGACTGAGAGGGGCACAAATGTCCCCGTGATGGAGAAGCGAAGCCAGACGTGATTGATAAACGGGTGCAACAAGCAACATCCACGTTTTTGAAAAAAGTGTGTCCGCAGGGGAGAGAAACTCAGCGCGCCCGAAACGCTGGCGTTGCACATTGAGAGGTGACGCCGGTAGCCGGAGCTGAGAACCCGACACTGCGGGTGAAGATTTGGAGATTAGAAAGTGTCATTCACACCGCACAAAGCTCAGCTTTGAGGCTCCCTCCTCTCTCTCTTGCTCGCTTTTCTTTTAAAAACAAGCTTCCGAGAACAGCCAACATGTGGTCTGTAATAAAAACCAAAGTGTCAAAGTTTTGGGGGGTTTTAAAGGATTATCTGAAACATCTGAAAGTCTTGTCTTAACCTTTAACTTCAGGCTCTTTTTTCAAGTAAGCGTATTTCCTGCAGTTTACTTCAAGCAATCTTTTTAAGATGACTGACTTGTGGTGATTTAATATTAACCGTGTGACGAAATGGAATAAAAATAAAAAGGGCTGCCAAAGCAGTTGGAAACGTAGAGGTTATGAAGCAATCGTGAAGAAAAAAGATCAATCAGCTGATAAAGAAGGTAAGACGATGGTTTATGTCTCCATGGAGTTCTGGTTTCTGTCCAACAATAGCTGACAGGCAAACCAGCGGAATGAATAACTGCCACTTTGTTGTCAACAAGAAACAGTGTTGGCGAGTAATCTATTACTAAGTAATCCACTACTGTAATTAAGCTCTTTTAAAGTAACAGAGTAATGTAACGGGATTACTCTGGCAAAAATGGTAATCATATCATAATTACTTTATCAAGTAACGATTCCGTTACTTTCCTGAAATATTTTGCAAGCTAAAAATGTCTTATTATCCACAAAATGTCTGAAATTAAAAAAAAAAAAAAAAAAACAACCAAAAACAACGATGTCTCAGATTGATGATGCTGCCGCGCATGCAACGTCATTGATATGCGACAACGCACCAAAACAAGCATGGCGGCAGCAAAAGAAAAAAACAGCGATTGCGTTTGATAGCTGGAAATATAAACATTATTTTAAGTTTATCTCGTCAAAATGAAAGAATATTGCGGTTCGTTGTAACGTTACATGCAGGAAACAAGACGTTCTCAACTGTTACCTTATCTTTTTTTTAAACTAAAGTAATTAGTAATTCAATACTTATGAAAAAAAAGTAGTTAAAGAAGTAATGAGTTTACTTTTTAAGGAGTAATCAGTAATCAGTAGTTGGATTACTTTTATGGAGTAGAAAGTATTTCCCCCCTGCAGCGTGTCACTGGTAGACCTGTGTGTCTGTACCATATTTTCCGCCGTCAAAGACACTTGAGAGTGTAGCTCGTGAAGTCGGGATCAGTTCGCAGTTTATTTAGGCCAAATGCCAGTCACCCCCTGAAGCAGCGTCCAACAGCACGACAGATAAAGGAGAACAGATCTTTTTACAGTGTGAACGATTCAGGCCAGATGCCGCATCGCTGGTGAAAATGGGAGCCCTGAAGCGAGAAGACCCGCACAGAGAGCCGCAGGTAGTTCGTCGCTGCTCGGGTTTCATTGCTGGCCTCCGATCAAGTCATGTAACAGTCAGTGTAAACACAGAATCCCCTGAGGATTAGATGACACGTACTGTGGACATAAAGAAGGAAAAAAATAATCACTGCGTTCCAGATGCCGACTTGACTTCATTGTTTGAATGCAAACACAGGAGTCAGAGCAACAATGTTTTCCTGACAGGCAGAGAGTGTGAAGTGACGCGACCTTTCAAAAGCTGTGCACTCACAAAAACAAAAAACGTGGCGCTGATTTGCTGTTGATCTGACGGGTTTTCACTGTGTCCTGGAGTTTGTGTGGGAGTTTTCAAAGTCCTGAAAACAAATTCTCTCTAAAACGCACAATTAGTCAACATTAAGCGGCCTAGTCACCGCCTCATTTAAACCTTTTTTTTTTTTTTTTTTAATATTTACATTATAATAATCCCAAAACATTGCCTTCACAACCTCTTTTCATAATGATCTTGGCTGAGTGAATGAATGATTGAACGTTTCTGTTTGGGATTCGAGTCTAAAATGTTTAATTTCTGACATTTTATACATAAATCCCAAGACCGCAATCACTTTTTATGTCTAAGTATTATTAAAAGCATTTAATATATACTTTTGTATTAAAAAAAAAACATGCAAATATGATGTGCACACGTGTATTACTTGTTTTTTGGAACAGTTGTCACTTTACATACAAGAAAACATTCTTTGAATTGCAGGTTTTATTGGACCTTTTTTTATTGGAAAATGATTTACACACTGCTCAAAGGCAAAGGAAGGAAGGAAGCGGCAGTTGTGAGGCTTTGGGCTCACCTGGACAGGTAAAGACCTGTTGGATGACAGGAAGCAGAGCAGGAGGAGGTGATATGACTGAAGTTACCCCTGAGTTCATTCCCCCCCGGGGCTGTTCAGTCAAAGCGCGGCTCTCCCGGACCCTGACGGACTGATGGAAGACGTCAAAGAGGAGGAAACCGTTCAGCGCCAACCAAACGTTTCACACTCGGCTCCGTCCTGCAGCGCAAATCCACGGCACGGATACAAAGACGCTCCTGATCCTAAAGAAGGAGCTGCACTTTTTTTTTTTTTTTTCCTGCGGCTGCCGCTGAGGTTAACCTGTTGTTTTGGCTGTCAGTGCATATGATCAGGGGGTCAGAGGTCAAAGGCTAAAAGGTGGAGCAGGGCAAAGAGGTGAGCGGAGGGGAGGAGATCTGCACCAGCCTGCCTGAAACACCCTGGAGGCCAGCCAGGCCGGCCGGCCAGCGTGTTTCTTCTACAAACACAGACGGAGTGCGTCGGGCTCCCTGCAGGGCCGCAGCGCTGCACTCTCTGGAATAAACACACAGGGAAAAAAAAAAATACAGAAAGCATAAACATCTCGCCTCAAGCAGGCAACACATCAGACCAACATCTCTCTGCAGACAATTCTTCTCCTTCATTTTCTCCTCTTTGATAAAACACTCCCTCCATCCCTCAGAGTAGAAGCCAAGCTGGAGGAAATTCAACGAGACAGAAGTTTCAATTCTAATGTAGATTGACAGGGAGGAAAACACTCAGCTGTGGCTCTGGGTTTCAGCTCTGGACTGGTTCATCTGTGTGTGTGTGTGTGTGTGTGTGTGTGTGTGTGTGTGTGTGTGTGTGTGTGTGTGTGTGTGTGTGTGTGTGTGTTTTGTGAAACACCTGAGGAACTACTTGGATAAACTGCTATGAAATTCGAGACATTTATTCAAGAAGACGGTAGTAGCGGGAGTCGAAGAGAATGCGCAGGCGCATATTAGTTCCAACACATTTGAGCAGAAACAACTATGGTAATCAACTAATTGGTAAACACGACTCTTCGAAAGCAAGTGAAGTGGATGTAACAGTAAATCCTGGCAAACAATGAAATAACTTTAGAGTTTAGAGTTAAATATGAACATGAATGCATTACACATGAGGCGCACCTCGTGGACAGTGTTGGTGAGTAATCTATTACTAAGTAATCCACTACTGTAATTAAACTACTTTTTACTAACAGAGTAATGTAACGGGATTACTCTGGCAAAAATGGCAATTATATCATAATTGCTTTATCAAGGAACGATTCTGTTACTTTTCTGAAATATTTTGCAAGCTAAAAATGTCTTATTATCCACAAAATGTCTGAAATGAAGAAAAACAACCGAAAACAACCATGTCTCAGATTGACGATGCAGCCGTGCAACGTCATTGATATGCGACGACGCACCAAAACAAGCATGGCGGCGGCAAAAAGGAAAAACAGCGATTGCGTTTGATAGCTGGAAATACAAACATTATTTTGAGTTCATCTCGTCAAAATCAAAGAACATTGTGGTTCATTGTGCGTTGTGTGCAGGAAACAAGACGTTCTCAACTGTTACTTTATCTTTTTTAAACTAAAGTAATGATTGATTACTTATGAAACAAAGTAGTTAAAGAAGCAATTAGATTACTTTTTAAGGAGTAATCAGTAATCAGTAGTTGGATTACTTTTATGGAGTAATCCCAACAACACGTCTTGTGGAATTGGCAACAACAATAAGTAAAATACTGCCTGTATTTTTTTTTTTTTTTTTTACTGTACAAGTGTCCAACTTTGATAACTTTGATTGCGCCAAACCACAGGACAGATGAGGAGAAACACACACACACACACACACACACACACACACACACACACACACACACACACACACACACACACACACACACACACACACACACACACACAGCCACTACCTGCAGGCTGCTGTTGTCGGGGCCTGTCGGCACAGCAGCAGTCATCACGGACAAAATATTTCACACAGCACACCCCTGTGTGCACACAGCTTTCTACTGTACACACACACACACCCAACCCCGTGTGTTCATAATGATAAAAAAAAAAAATGCAGACAGTATCGATCAATCCGATGCATCAAACTGACAGGCCGACACGTGCGACGCTAACCGCAAGCAGGTCACGTAGAGGCAAACGCACACAACCTGCTGCCGAGCAGCAAATCTTGATGGAAGCCGGTGTGAAGACTTTAACTGAGTCGCCTCGTCGCCGCTCCAGCGGCATTTTGACTGAGCAACTCAGGACGTTAACAACGAGGAGGCCGATTGGAAAGGGAAATGTAATGAGGGGAAACAGGCAAACAGGCCGAATAACAACTACAAACATTGGGGCGCACGAGGTCAGAGGTCACAGTCCCTCGATGACCCCCCCCCACGAGGGGCCCGTAAACAACAGCAAACGGCGGCGGCTGACGTTGACTGACAGGTGCTGACAAGGCCGCGGCACCGGCTCGCTGGCAGGCGGCAACAGACGAGTGTGAGGGAGGAGATGGAAAGTGGTCTGAGACGATCGAAAGTGATCAGAATCGACCTGAAGCTAACAGAAGTGATCTGAAGTGATCTGCATTTACCTGAATTCATTTGAAGGGTCCAGGAGTGATCGGAAGTGATCTGAATCAATCTGAAATGACGTGAATCGTTTTGAAGCGAACAGAAGTGATCTGAAGTGATCTGAGACGATTTGAAGTGATCTAAATTGATCTGAAATGAACTGAAGTGACCTGCTAGCGAGCTTTTAGCGGTGACAGTAACTGCAAGACGTCTCCTGCATCTTCAGTGTTTCGACTGTTGTTCACCTGCTTCCTGGTTGTTGCTTTTTTTTGTTGACGGCTCTCTTTTTGATACCCACGAATACAGCAGATTGACAAATACGATGCGTATATGTTAGCCTGGGATTCTAACAGTTTACACGTGCTACTAGTGATCATACAATATAAACCAAGATAAAGAATAACACAAGAATACTTTTCCATTACAACACCCAGTAACACAAAAGTCTCCAAAGACGGTTCAGTGGGTCAGTTCTACTTCTCCTCAGATGGGAACAATGACCTCTGTTTGGATCCGTGTAAACTGCATTCATCATTGTCTATCATGTGATCGAGTAAGAATTCTTTAATTACAGCCTTTGTTATTTCAGTTGTTTGGCGGAACTGGTGGAACACGAGTCACAATATGAATCACAATAACCGCTTTACCACGGTCGACTTTTGCAGAAGCCATAATTGCAGTTGAAAACTGATCAACTTCCCAGAACCAGAGTTCCAAGATCCAGCGGCATCGCCAAGTTGAAGACCTTCAATCTGAAAACAATCCAACAGCTTTTGGAGGGGAAAACAGGGGGGAACTGTTTCGCAGGAGCTTCTTGCTGTCAAAGTGTGAAAACGTGGATTTGGTGTTTAATCTGTCTGTTGCTCTCATCTCTTTCCTCCCATTTTTCCTACTCTATCCTTTACTCTCCTCCCTCCCTCTCCCAAACGAGGAGAGGAGAGGAAGGGGGGGATCATGCCACACGGAAAAGAAAAGGATTATTTGTCGGTGAAAAATCCTTCACGTCTCAACTAATCCAAAGTGTTTAAGTTCTACTAAGCTCGCTTAAAGACCAGGGAATGACAGGAATGACTGTGTGTGTGTGTGTGTGTGTGTGTGTGTGTGTGTGTGTGTGTGAGTGTGTGTTCGTTCTACCTCCGTCCAGCCGTGACGATGTCACCCTATCGGTGGTTTCATGCCTTGCCTACTAAAAACTGACCAATAGCGCACAAGGTCAATGTCCGGCCTGAGCGTGGGCTGATCCAATCAGAGGGCAGTGCACCAGGAGGGCAATGGGGTGGTCAGACGATAGAAGGAAGAAGGAGGGGGGAGGGGGGATCAAAAAAATGTCCAAAAAACTCTCACGACTGAGCCTTAATCGGATTCTGAGCAGCTTAGTGGAAATTTGCCCAGAGAAATTGTCTTATTATTACGGCTTCTTTGTTTGCTGGATGCCCTTATCTCTGCAATGAATTACGGGGATTATTCCTTTATTCCGCTCGTTGAGCCATAATACTGGGAAATTGTTTCCTTTGCTAATTGGGTACAAGTGCCCTTGTTTGGTGTGCCACTGCAACAGTCGGCTGAGAGCAGCCAGATCGTTTGGCGCTCCAATCAACTGGTTCTCAGCAGCAACCGAGGAGATCAGAGATTCACCAACGTTTAGGAATTTTAATGAATTTTTTTAATGAGTTTCTTCAACAGAAAACCCATCAGTGGCAGAGGACATGTTATGCTGTTTGCCAGCTTTCCTTCATGTAACCACATAGAAATGTAACTAGTTTATATTAGATATCACGGGATGACAACGTTTGTAAGCCACCATGGGTATGTTTGACTTAAATATGAAGGGACGATTTTTTTGAATGCAACTGACTGATTGGTCTGGAGCAAATAAAATAGCTTGCAAAGCGGTCACTCTGGAACCAGTAAAGGAACCAGTTTAAAGAGTTTCTACAAAACAAAACAAAGAACGTTTCCAGTTTATGAGACAAACCCATTTATTAAAACAAAGCAAAAATTCATGAAGCTTCACAGCAAATTAGTTTCTACAAAGCAGTTCTAAAAGACATGGTCCAAAATGAACATTAGCGACAATATTGAGGAAACAAGCATAAGCAGCTAAATTGTCCCAAAATATGGAATTATATTCGCGCCATAGCAGGGCAGGGATTTGCTTAAATAATCCAGAAAAGCACTAAAAATGATCCTTTACCGCCAAGAATTGAGATATTTCTCTTCTGTGATGGTTGTCTTGAGTGCTCACAGTTCATTTGAAATAAAGCAGAGAGAGAAACGGTAAGGGAAGTGAATGTAAAGGTTCATTACCACCTTGTACATCCTCTCATCTTCAGCGATACGACTATTCATGCGGAGCTCAACTGATGACATTCTCAAATAAAAGGTGACGCAAAGGTGTAATGGAAAAGTGTCGACTGATTTCAAGCAACACCGGCGTCACGCTCGTGTTCAGCTGCTGTTATGTACGAACCACATTGTGTAAGAGGAGCAGGTGTTTTCTTAAGAACGTTCTTCATCCTTCATCACGGGCTAAATTGAGTGCTTATGTCATTTTTAAAACACAAAGGGAACAACTCTCTTTTCCCGCAAGTCGACCGCACACGAGACAACGCACAGAAAGAAATGAGGAGTAGGAGGAGGTGGTGGTGGAGCAGGAGAAGGGGGAAGAGGTGGAGAAGGAGGAGGAAGAGGAGGAGCTGGACAGGGAGGATCCAGTGAGACGTCTGGCGGCTTTGGCTTCGTCTCGTCTGGATCTCAAGGACGAACTGTGGCAGGTCGCAGTCTGTCAACTAAAGCCTTGTTCATCCTCTAATGACTCGGGTTCCAGCATCCATCCATCTCTGACCACACACACACACACACGCACACACGCACACAAAGACACACCTAAATGTCCCGCCATCTGTAACAACATGCACTTGGGTGTGTAAATGTGGCCATCAGTCTCCAGGTGATTGTCGGTCTAAATGTGCCGCGACTCGCTAGAGCACAAGGACGGACACACACACACACACACACACACACACACACACACACACACACACACACACACACACACACACACACACACACACACACACACAGAACGGATATAATTCGACAGTCATCCCACTCTTTGTCCAATGGCTTTAAAGGACTTTGCTTGCAGACGCAGGTGAATTCATAATGACGTCGTCTACAAAGAAGAAAACAAATGGCAGTTTTCCTTTATAGAGCTCCCTCTAGTGTTTCGGGTGCATATTACCGTCAAACAAAAACAAAACTTACAGCACACTATCCGGTCGATACCGTGAACATTTCCAACCTTGGTTTTAGCCTCTTGGTTCATGACCACAGGTTAGCCCTCGGCTGATACCCGAAATCAGTCCAGATTACCAAATCCATCCGATTGTCTGGCTACCGAACGGTGTTAGCACAGTCGTGAATGTTTAATGTTGTTACGTCACCCCTGGTCGAGACCTTCAACAATGCCACCTTTCAGACAAAATGTGCACTTTCACATTACGTGGCGGTCACCGGGGGAAGGAGGCGGCGTGTGAACCGCAGCACGCTGAGTTTTAAAAAAAAAAAAAAAAAGAACCTGCTGACCTCGATTAGCGTTGCACCTGTTGGATCACCGGAGCAGAAGAAACCTCAGGGCTTTTTTTTTTTTTTTTTTTTCTCAATCTGAAACTGGCATCTTTTCTAAATGTTTTTGGAGGGGCTGCTGCAGGAGCCGCTAAATGTTTTCTTTAATCAAAACTTGGTGGTGTGAACACAGTCGGGGCTAAATCTAACACAACAACAGACTTCCCGCCCACCAAAAAGCACACACATGCAAGCCCTGGGTGCCCACACATGGCGCTGGGCCAGACAAGGTGTGTGATACGCTACAAATAGAAAAGATAAAGTGCAGCTGAGTGACGGCGGGGCGGGGGAAAAAAATCTATTTTCCGGGCAGGTGCTCCCACAAAGAGCCGCTGTCACTCGCCCTGACAGTGACAAGAGTAACCTGCACCGTCACACTAACAACTGAGCTCATGTGCATGCTAACCTTCACTCCATCAAAAAAAAATTAAAAAAAAAAATATATATATATATATATATATATATACATATTCACTCATAAACACAGTTGTGATGTCACGTGGTTTCAAAGAAAAATGTGCAAAACAGCAACAGGAACAAGCGGCAAAGAGAAAATCGCGTCTTTAATCAAGTTGAGAGCATCTGTCAACAGCACTATGAAGACAGGGTTCGCCAAGTGTGTGTGTGTGTGTGTGTGTGTGTGTGTGTGTGTGTGTGTGTGTGTGGACATGACCAAACAACACAGTTTCCTTCCATCCATCATGTCGTTGGACAAATAAAGTGGAGCAGTTCTCCTGCAAAAAAAAAAAAAAAAAAGACACAGGGACACAATAAGCAGCTACAGGAAAAAAGGCTGGAATGCAGCATCTGTTCTGCGAAGCCGATAATAAATCAAAGCCTTTTCTTTGCCTTTTGTGCCTGCACGTCTTGGACGCAAATAAACACAGCGCAAATAAAATGTACACATTTCGTATGAGAACATCCACAACAGGTTTTTTTTTCTTTCTTTCTGCTGGCTCGCATTTATTTGGAAGCAAGCGCAGATGGCTGATGAGCTTTTGATTAAAAAAAAAGGAAGAAGTGTGTGTGTGTGTGTGTGTGTGTGTGTGTGTGTGTGGGTGTGTGTGTGTGTGTGTGGATCAAAGTGTTGTGGGAAGCTGCAAACACAAACAAGGAATCCAACTGTCACGTTAACGTACATTTAGGTTCAATCTATCACAGCCGAAGGCCGAGATGAATGAAAGCGAACGCGGAGGAGAAGCAGGAGAGGAAAAAAATAAATAGAATAAAAACAGGGATGGAGATTAAAGCGAAACCCCCCATCTGATTACCCAGGCTTGTTACATTCCAGCATCTTCGCCTCCACTAATGACGGCATCCGCGAGGTTGGGACGTAAACAAAACAAAACAAAACAAAAAAAAACACTCAGTGAACGAATTTAAATGTGCAGCCGGCAAAATATAGGTTTCGGCTGTGTGAACAGTTCCAGCTCGAGAGCTGCGCAAAGTCATGAAAAGCAGTGGCAAGAACTGTTGCCCCCAGTCGGAGCTGCAGTGTTGTAATCAGTATGTGGCTCAACATCCTGATTATAGCCCAGCATCTCATTCCAACCCTGTTACAGTCGGCCATGAATAACATGTGGGTGAGCCTGCCTGGTGTTTCTGTGTGGCTCCTGTCGACACACCTCTGATGTAAAGAGGTCACTCTTTCATAGATAAAAGCAGGAGTTTAAACAGGAAACATCTTTGGAAGCAGCATCAAGGTCTTCGACACGATATACATATGATCTGGTGCAGAGCAGGTTTGCTATGAATCCTGCAGAGGAAACCAGAAAAGTAGTTGAAGAAAAGAAAAACAATACTTGTTTATTCCCTCCAAATAGTAAAAAGGGGCCAACTAAGAATCTCACATTAAGCTGCAAGCAGCGGCAACAAGTTGGACGTAACAAGCTGCACACGTGAGGGACGACGTCAACCCAGAGAGACTTTCCCCCCTTTGTGTCGTCAAAGTAAACCCAAAATCTGGGGCAGCCAGTTCCAGTTATGAGCCGTCACACAGATTCTAACTTCATAATCTCTGTTTCCCTCTCAGTCCTGTTTTTGTGCAACCCCCCTCGAGAGAAAAATGCTTTGAAATGCCCGTTGAGACGTCAACCAGCATGAAACCAAACCTGCGTGCAAAACTTCCCACTTCCCTTCCTGTTTGTGTTTAGACAAGAGTTTCCCTGCATGTACATTGGAGCGCGTATGTGTGTGCACGCGTGCGCTGCGCATTCTTAGATTTGCCGTATTCCGTCGATGTGGGCTGGAGGATTACCTGCATTTCCTCAAGCAGATGCTTATCGCCTCCACCTTCTGCAGCCCTGCTTCATCTCTGTCGAGATGAAAGTCACAGCATCTTAAACACTTTAGGATGTTATCTCCATCGCCCCGGGGAACCGCCGCTAAACAGGGTCAAGACGTTGGGTCTAATTTGGTGACCCAGGACAACCGGAGAACAAAGAACCATTTTCCAACAACGCAGGGGAGAAGTTTCAAGAACTTTCTGAGGAAACTTAAAGTGAAACTCTCTCTAGAGTCTTTTTTTTCCTTTTTTTTTTTTTTTAGACTGGGCTGAAACGGTGGTATTCTCAGCTTAACGCTTATCATCTGCAGAGAAAAGGTGGTGAAGATTTAGAGGAAGTCAATTGGATGGAGGCAGCCGGAGCCGAGGGAGGGAATAAAGATCAGGCGCAGGAGCGACATCAGCTAAATTAAAACCAGGGGGAAGAGGGCATCATGAGCAGGAGCCCATAAATCTGCAGCCTTTTAGATAATAAGCAAAGTGGTGAGTGGAGAAAATGATGGATGGAGACTTTTTACTTTTCCTCACATGTAACCTGTTCATTTAAAAAAAAACTCTCAGTTGTCCGGTAAGATTGCTTTACTTGTTATTTTTTATCCATCCATGAAGCCATTGGGCCTCATTCACTCCCTCCACCACTGGTCACATCCTCCTGGGGTGGGCGGAGAGGCAGGTCCGGACAGGCCCAGCGGGGCTCAAACCTCCAGGATTTACCTGAGTGCACAGAGGGCGTCAAGAAATGAACGCTGCTGTGTCACTAATGTCCAACGGCCCACAGCTGCTGCTGTCTGGAGGACGGTTTGGCTTTTTGCTTTTTTGCAAAAGCCACAAGCTACTTCGGCTTTAACTTAAAAAAAAAAAAAAAAAAACAGACCAAACTTGTCTTCAAACACCTTCCAACTGGCCCAGCGTGCCAACAGGAGAATGGTCGAAGCAAACTTGACATATTTAAGGTGCATCTTCGGTCTGACCGCATGCAAAAACACCTCTGCCTCCACCCATCGGCTCGACGGGGGAAATCCTCAGAACTTCTGGAGGTGTAAACACACAACCAAGAAGGACGGCACAGCACCACTCACACAGCTGTGTTGTTCAGCGCCGTGGCCTGCGGCTCCTCGGAGGGAGAACATCATTTAGAAGCCGCGCTCGGCGAGCTTTAATGCGCCCCCGAGTAATAACTGTCACTTATGTTTGGGGGCCCCGGATTCATGAGCAGCCTGTTGAGTGAAGTGCCGCTGCAATGCTGTGAAGGGAAAAGTCCTGCAGCGAGCTGAGAAGAATGGACGGCAGCTACCGGCTGTTGGGCGGATATGACTGCGAATCACTGGCGCTGCTTTATCGGAATAAAAACCCAATCAGATTAAAAGTGACTGCTGATCCGGAATTCACGATCAACCAAGGTTTAGATCGGATTGGCGAAATTTCCTGTAGACATAGCTACTGAAACACCATCAAAAGCCCTCCCCACTAATTTTTAAAAAGAACTGAGCAGACGTGAGCAATTGTGTTCGGAAAATGAATGAACTGCACAACTCAAAACTACCAACCAGGATAAGGTGTGTTTACTGAAGGAAGAACCCTGATGGCTGGGCTAAAAAATGTGGTTCTAGAATTTGGAAGCCCATTGGATGTATTAGAAGTGAGCCCAGCGCTCTTCACTAGAACAAGAGCCTGGCTGGCCGGCCGGCCAGCAGGCAGCAGGCAGCTGGGACGACTGCTCTGAATATGGATGTGCTGTAAACGGCATTGGTGGGATTCAGCAGTAAATCTCTTCACAGCTCATTGACCTGACAAAGGGCAGGGAGGTGTGATGGATGGAGGAAGGGTGGAGAAGAGAAAGAAGGAAGGAAAGAAAGAAGGAGGGAAGGATAAGGTCACATCTTCCATAAACACACATTACAAAGGACGGCCAATAGAAGAGCAGGAGGTTGGGCGGGGGCTGTGCTGCTACTTAAATGAAACTAGAGCAATACCTGCAGCAGGTATGTAATGGTGGGAGGAACATGAAAATACAACTGCAATTAAGGTCATCCAAAACACCACTTTACGACAAAGTTCACGCAAAGTCATGGTGGTGAAGTGTCATTTTGGCCACCTGGCTCTGGAACCTGGAGAGCCAGAGCAACAGACTGGAATTTTACCTTTTTAATAATCTGGAACATGTTAACACTACACAGATACATTCAGTCAGATACATTCAATTAGGCTGTCTTTTAAAAGTAGCAGTTGCTCACTGCACAGACCAGTCCACAGTTCTGGATGTTCACAAGAGACCAGTTGGCTTCAGGGCAAAATGTGAGATATTTTGTTTTTGGCTGGAGGAAAAAAAAAAAAAAAAGGGAGTAAAATTGCAAAAGTCATTTGTAAATGTCAAAAGTGCTGACAGAGACACATTACTCAACAGAAAAGTGCTGCAGAGGAATGCAGGTCTCAGAGAGTGATGCGTGCGTGTCAGGGTGAAGGAGTCGAGTCCCCAGGCTTATGTCCAAATTCAAGCCGAACAAGAAAAAAAAAAAAAAAGTGTGATATTGCAGAGTGCTGCCACATCTGTTGACAGAAGCCATGACGCAGAGATGCAACTGGCAGGCGCACAATATCGCCTGGATCCAATAATACAAATCCATAAGTTAACAACACCTCCAATCCAATCCAACATTCAGTTGGTTACTGATGAAAACACATATGTAACCGTGATGGTTGGACTCATTACACTCAATAAAAAGTGGAACCACAGTTATTTAATTAGACCAGGCTCACTTCCTAAGGACTCAGGCCACTGTGGAAATCAATCAATAATAATAATAATCAATACAACAGTGAGGATTCAGTCAGTCAGTTGGTCTCACGTGTGAGAAAACTCTACATGTGCGCTTTTGTCTCAAACGGGGGGGCAGGAAAAAAAAACCCTCTGAAGGTTTTTGCCTTTTGAGTCAAGTGACACTCGGGGGCCTTCAGGCTGATTTTGTTCCTTTCAACATAAAGCTGCGATGTTTAAAAGCACCACATGCGAAACAAATCACGCAAACCTGATCGATGTTAGCAAACTCATGACCTCGCCTCCGGAATTTTAAGCGAGCGCAAGAGAGGGAGAAAAGAAAAATAATGTCATCATTTGTTGCAACAGCGGAGGGTCTTTTTATTTTTTTTATTTCATCTCGTCCGCCTGACTCGACTGCGAAGGTAGATTCATAATAGCAGATACACAAAAACAAACGCAGCGGCGTGGAAACAGCCGACCGGATGAAAAAAAAAAAAAAACCCTCGGCGTGACAAACAGACCTCTGTCTGCAGGAGGAGAAACAAGGAGAAGAAAGCGGGAGAAGCCGCCTCGGGGGCTATTATCTCCTTTTCATGTGCACTTAGTCACCACGTTGGTCGGCCTCCCCCTGAATCACACGCTGATACATTAATAAAGACACAAAACGGGAGGATCTCAGCTTTCGCTGAAGGCCTCGCAGTCGGAACATGGGCCAGTGATCCAGAACAACATCATCATGTTGTGGTGATTTCATCATTTCTAAAGAACCCCCCCCTCCCCCCTCCCGACCACCACCACCACCACTCCTTCCTCCCCCCAAGAGTCGAGCAGGTTTATTTTACTGCGACTTCTGAACTCTGGACTGTTTCAGAAGAACTTTCTGTCTTGAAGGGATTTTTCTCTTAATGATAAACAGGAAGAGAGCTGAGTTTTTTATTTACCACACGTCTTCTTGGTTTTCGTTCGGTGTTTAATGTCTTTCAGGCTTTCGTTTTTCTTTTTTTCTTTTCTTTTTTAGCCGTGCAGGAGCCACTATTTGACCAAAAGCAACCTGGAAACGCTTAGACGGCGCCGCCACGCCGAACTTACCCAATGTTACGATACCAAAGTGGACTTGGACGCAAATGATGACAACAATTCGCAGGAAGAGGAAAACATTCATCCACCTGTGGCACAACAAGGACCAAATAAAGCCGAATTAACGGCCTTGGTTTGGTCTTGAAGCCTCAGTCTGCACTGAAGAACTGTCCAAACCCAAGGCTCCGTTCCATCCACACACACACGCACATACGCACACACACACACACACACAGGGTTAACCTGACGTTACCCCCCCTAAATTCAAAAGCAAAACACAGGTTTGCGCGAACCTTCAAGGCTAAATTCATCAAGTCAGACTTTTACAAGAACACGAGGTGCCGCATGATGCAACGTTATCTGCACTCGGGGAAAACAATGTTGTGCGCACAAGAAAACGCACCTGGACAATTGCTACTCTTGTCCTCTTGTCGACGGTTACGTCAGCAACGCTGACACATGGAGCTGTTGGGCACAACATAAAAAAGCGGCCTTCTGCGAGATCCCATTGTGTTTCCATTTGAAAAATAATCCAGCACACAGCTGATTCTAACAGAGGCCAAACCAGCTGGATCGCTGATGTTTGAGTCAGAACACAGACAAAACATTTTCTAAATTGTCCAACTGGTACATTATTTGTGGGTTGCAACAAATCTGAACTGAAAAACAACTTTTTCGATTATTTTTCTTTTGGAAAAAGCAGTGGATGTTTGCAGCAGCACAGCTTTTATCATACTTTAAAGTCTATGTCTATGACTAAGAATGAAGTCCTATAGACTTTTTTTTTTTCACATTTCAGTTGTAGTATTAAAAAGAAATTAGGGACCAAAACCTCACTGGTGTTCGAAAGGGCAGACTTGGATTAATATGCATTGTATTTTATGACATCATTATCATTAAATAGACTGAAAACCTCACAATATTATAAGGTATTACTTTTAGATTGCCCAGAGGGAAGGGATCAGAACAAAATCCTGATGGTTGATTTCATTAAAATAAGGTTCTATCCACATATTTGGACCTCTGCTTCTTGGGACACCCACACACACACACAATGTGTTGTGTCAATGTTTTCAATATAAATCTGATTGATCTGCTGCTGCATCTCTGATGTTCGCTTCCCCTACACTTAGCTACTGTAGCTGTGAGGAATCAACTGTCTGTGTTGTCTGTTCACACTGAATGGCGACTCTAAATTGTACATTGGTGCAAATGTGAGTATAAATAGTCCCTGGTCTCCAGCGGCCGTTTAAAAAGAAATGTGCTGAATCATCATCGACGATCACGGTGGCAGCAACAAAGCTTTGTTTCTCAAATGAATCATTTGCAAACAGTGTGTTGGTATAAATTAACAGCACAAATAATTAAAAAAAAAAAACACACAAATGTACCAGTTATCTGGGCGTAGATAACTGGTACATTAGATTATTCATTGAAAAAATAAAATAAATAAGTGCATTCACATGTGTTCATTTTGTATTTCTTTTTTTTTTTTTTGATCAAACACTGGGGCATTTTGTATCCAAACGCATGTTGAAAATTCATTTGGAACAGACTGCAAGAACCTGTTCCTAATAGAATTATGAGATTTGTCACATACTTTAAAGGTTTATTATCAGAGTCAAAGTCTCCAGTGGCCCAGAGATGAACTGGCAACTGTTCCTGGGTGTAACTTCGCCTTTACCCCAAGACTGCTGGGGCACACTCCAGCGCCACCACCGCCCAAAAGTCCACACGCAATCTCACATGCCCCACAAAAACTCCATTTCTGGCGGTCAGGATCTGGTCTGTGTCTTGGTGATCAGCAGATCCACCGCAGCTGAGTCCCAGGGAGTGATGGGATCTCTGCCACGGGGCTCAGACTCTCGCCAGCTCCCTGCCCTGCACGGAGCGCTGCCTGACCCACAGCATGTTTGACTCTCAGTGCTGGCGACTGAAACGCATTAAGCAGAATGACGACAATAAATTGTGTCCAGGGCCCAAGTGTGCAGCTGTAACAACAACAAAAAAAACAGGCTTTAGGTATGTCTGGAATGTCACCAACTTTAAAATCCCAGGAACTAAATGTGGTCTTGGTTACTTTGTCGGTCCGAGGCATCTCTGCAGAACACATGTCTGAGTGACTCGCATACGTGGAGACGCTCTGCAGTCACTGGTCAACGTCGCGGAAGACGCTCAGCTCATCTGTTCTTGCTCCGCTGTTGCTTTTTATTGTGTGTGTGCACGTGCGCGCGTGTGTGTGTGTGTGTGGGTGCGTTTAATTTGTTTTCAGCCCGAGGTTGCACGACCCTCCAGTCGGCAGGGTGGTCTGCAGTAATGGCCCCGGCCCAGGTGCAGGCAGACTGCTGTCGTGATGGATTGCCGGGACCTAGTTTTTTTGGGGAGTTAATCGGTTTCACTGATTGAGGTCTTGATTGAACTGAAGTGGCACAGTGCTGCTGGCGGGATGCACAGTTCTCTCTGTCTGTGTGTGTGTGTGTGTGTGTGTGTGTGTGTGTGTGTGTGTGTGTGTGTGTGTGTGTGTGTGCTAAGTAATCCACTCCTGTAATTAAACTACTTTTTGAGTGATGGAGTACAGGATTACTCTGGCAAAACTGGTAATTATATCATAACTACTTTATCATCGGTCCCAACTGTTACTTTTTGAACTAAAGTAATTAGTAATTAGTAATTGATTACTTATGAAACAAAGTAGTTAAAGAAGTAGATTACTTTTTAAAGGAGTGATCGTTAATCAGTAGTTGGATTACTTTTACAAAGTAATCCAAACAACACTGTGTGTGTGTGTGTGTGTGCGTGTGTGTGTGTGTGTGTGTGTGTGTGCGCTTGCATAATGTGTTCGTGCTGTGCCTCACTAACAGGCATGTGTCCACTTTAGAATGCAACTGAGGTAACACCCAAAGTGTGTGTGTGTGTGTGTGTGTGTGTGTCCTTATATTTATACAAAGTGAGTGTGTCCATATCAGGGTGTAGGTCGGTGTGTGTGTGTGTGTGTGTGTGTGTGTGTGTGTGTGTGCTGTGTCCTTAGGTTTTTTTTTCCCCCTGAATCAGCTGTTTGAGTGATCAAAGAGCCGAGCGCTGACGAACGCCGCAGTGAAGTTTTCAGCGGCTGATGAATAAACATGAGGAGGGGCGTTAACGCGAGCGCACACACACCGTGCACAGCACAGAGGACAGCGGCACACAAACAACACTGTGGCTGCGCACGCACACACAAACACACACAGACACGCACGCACGCACGCAGACGCACACACACACACACACACACGTCCTGCCAGGTGAAACTTAGTATGGCGTGTGTGTATTCTATAGGCACAGAGGAAGCTGACACACACACTCACACACACACACACTCACTCTTGAACAGACTCAGATTTTCAGATTCTGGGCTGTAACGTGCAGCGCAGACATTCCAACCATCTTGGGTGCAGATCCAGCAGCCAAACCAAAGACATTATGACGGGCTGTGGGTTTTTTTTTGCAAGTAAACACTTAAATGACTGTTTATTTACTGAAACTTCTTGCAAACTAGACCGTGTTATTACTGTTAAACCCGTCAGTTTGGAGGCCAGGTCATGACCGACTGCATCCTCTTAAGCAGCTACCACGCTCTGGAGCATGATTATGGAAGTCATGTGACTACCTGGTCACCTGGGTGCAGGAGCCCCAGGGTCGGTTTGTTGTGCAGAGGGAAAGGTGAAGGATATTTGCAAAGTAATTTAATGCTGATTTTTTTTTTTTGTTGTGGCATTTCTAATAACACAAAGCTTGCAGAGATACACTCGACCGCCACTTTATTAGGCTTTCAATGACTTCTTAACTGTAGCTAATCAGTCGATCACATCACATCCTTCAGGTTACATGGAAACCTGAACCGCACACATGTTCTCTTTCTGCATTCCCTGTCATGTTTCCTCACTTTGCAAAAAACACCTGAGAGACTTTGCAAGCAGCGGCAGACGGCAGCAGACCAAACATGTCTGATCCATTTATAACTGACATGTATTATTCATTGACAACTATAAACACATAGAAACACACTTCATTTACTGCAGTAGGTAACACGCACTCACGCACGCACGCACGCACGCACGCACGCACGCACGCCGTTGTGAATCACTGAGCAGTGTAATGACGGGTGCGTCCAGGCCGCCGCCCTGATTGGTTTGACTAATGAAGGAGCCAAGCCGCCTCTTATCAATGAATTATGCATCGCGCGTTTTACAAAACGCACCACTGCAAAGACTATTAACACAAACGCACACAAAAAACACACACGTGCACGCGCCCTGCATGTAGATAAAGACTAACGCCGACAGGAAACGCTGAAGCAGACAGAAATAAAGTCGTGGAAAAACATGCACACAACAACAAAAACTTGGAGGAGTTTCACTCTCACTCGTTTTCTTTCTGTTTTTTTGTTTTTTGTTTTTTGTTGTATAATGACACAGCTTGTAAAGCACGGTTTGGCACATTTTCAGACAGGACACAGGTGCAGTTTTGAGTAAAGGGTAAACAGAGATGAACTGCTGTAATATTACCAGGCTTCTTCACTAGCAAATACAACAGATTTAAAAGGACAAGATTTAAACGTGCCACTTGTGCCACCAGGCCGTTCAGTATCTATGGGTCTGGTAAAAAAAAAAAAAAACAACTGTCTTCAGACATGCACTACACAATCGCAGAGCTGCACAGTACAGACTCCTTTCCAAAAATTCCACGCAAAAAAAAAAAAGTACACAGTATTTTGTGTGTCTCTGGTTTCCACGAAACAGCTCGCAGCAACAACACTTCAACAACACAAACTGCCGCGCCGCTTCATTACGTCACGTGACGCCACTTACCCGTCTGGAGTGTCGTGGACGCGCCTCGCGACTTGCGGAGGATAATCGGTGGCGAACACTTGAGCGAGTGCCGAAAGATCCGGACGAACCATCGTCGCTCTTCAGCGCCCGGACGGACGCGACACACCGGCGTCACCTGTTGATCCAGGGTGTGTTTCATGTCGTCACCATGCGCCATGCAGGCCGGGTGGCGCTATTAGAGAGATTCTACTGCGTAACTTTTAAGCAGTTTGGCGCTTCTTTTTTTTTTTAGGTGTCGCCATTTGTGTTTCGGGTTAGTGACGGTTTATTTTAAACTATTGTGAGGAATTGAGGGAAATGACTGAATAGATTCTAGAAAGAATAAAAAATACACATTTTCAGGCGGTCAGATTATGACATGACCATTTCTCTGTTTAGACAGGGAATATCAGCAGACGCCCGCAGAGTCTTACTTTGCAAGCCTGCTGCATGCTTGTAAATACTGCTGGACAGCTGGGCTCAAGTCTCTTGGAGGGGTCGAAAAACATGTTGAGACACTGAAGCAGCGCGCACGCATGTGTGAAGGCGGAGAAGCCAGGAATGGCGTGAACGCTACCAGGTCATGAAAGCAGAGGGGGAAGACAGCACGACCGGCGCAAAGCCAAGGACTTGACAGCAGCACCAGAGGCTCCCAACAGTCTGAACTCACAGGAAAGAAACTCTCTGAACCCAGAGTCATGTGACAGGTGCTGCGACATTTGAACCCGTCAGAGTCTAAGTGGATGTCGCCCCGCTGAGCGCATTGTGCTGCTTCGTGTTTAGCGTCCTAACCTGACGGGAGCATTAGAAAAGTACAGTTGGTAATGGAGAGCTGTGAACTGACAGCGTTGATATACGCCAACTGAATGGATGTGAAGGAGCCACTGTGTGTGGCCCTGCGATGGCCACTCGTCCTCACTCAGGTGGTGTCCAACTTTTCTTGAAAGGCAGATTTTTAGGGTTAACTGAAACTGAACCACTGAAAACAGTGACGGATCCTCTGGCGACGTGTGTGTTTATGTGTGCAATAATATTTTTTAAGATGCACACAGTAACATGTAACTGGCAATAAAAACAAACCCAATGTAAACACGAACGTGACCCTGTCAACTTTACAGCATCCTTTAAACCGCCCCCGTCACGCAGAGCTCCCTCAGCGAAGCAACGCCGAGACGTCCAGGTGGAACGCGGCCAGCAGCGCTGCCGAACCGTGTCTGGACTTAAATAAACCTTTAATGTCGATTTCAACCAGCAGGGCGTGCTAGAACAGCAAGCACTGTATAGACGGCGAGGGGCAATATAAAATGGGAGGGAAGAGATGGAGGACAACGGGGACGGATCAGTGAGAAAGAAGGAGTGTGTGTGTGTGTGTGTGTGTGTCGGGGGGGGGGGGGTGAAAGGTCAGAGCGCACGCAGAGCCGTCCTTTCCCGAGCGGGGCCCTCGCTGTCCAAACAACTTTTTAAACTGTCAAATGGTGACTTGAAAAAGGGGGATGTGGTAAAAAAAAAAAAAAAAAAAAAATGCTGCTCTCTCGCTCCTCACTACCCCCTGTTAAGCTTGTGTTCACAAGCTGATGAATGAGCACGGTGCGCGCACACAAATACAGTTTGCTACTCAAAAGGGGTTCAAAAAAAAAAAAAAAAGGAGACAGACCAACAAAACAGAGTGACGGAGGGCAGGGAAGGAGTTTACAGAGAGGAGACAAAGGCAGAAAGTAACGAGGAGGCGGAAGAAGCTAAAGGTCACGTTGGAAACGAGCGGCATCGAGTCAGGCTGCGCAACAATCGCGTCGGCCCTCCTTTCAAGAGGAAGACACGTCAGCAGGTGGAAGTCACGGATCAAGGATTTGAAATTTTAAAGGAAAAAAAAAAAGGACAAGAGGCCTGTGGAGAGTGTTCACATTGTTAACCCTTTTAACAAAAGTACCTCATTTATTTTTCACATTACAAGGACCTCTTACACCAGGAAATTGAATTTTAAACGATTCTTCGCAGTTCAACAATAGGTCCACCAGTCTCCAAGGCCCACAAGCATCTGAAATCTCTCCTCTCCATTAAAACACATTGAGCTGCATGGCTTTACGGCGCAGAACATTTGTCTTAAAACGGCGTGACAACAGGTTGGGGTCTATGAGGCCCATTGGCTCCCACTGGTAGAACACAGGCGCACACACACAGCAGTAAAGTTGAGAATGACGTCCAAGTCTTTCCGCATTGTTAGACCAAGAGAGATTTTCATCCGATGAGACAGACTGACTGATATAAACACAAGTGATGTCACATATGCTACGTACTGTCCTGCCTCCCAAGACACACAGAATCGAAAAGCAGCATTCAGTCCATCTTCAAATTCAAAACTAAAATGAATCAAAGCACAAAACACAATTATCGCCCCCTGGTGGCTGGCTGCACCACTGGCCTAAAATTCCACCGCCGCGATGTTGGCAGATGGCACCAGGCTTGCATCAGGCGATCGGTAGCTGTTTATGTTTGTTTTCACCGTCAAGAATTTGTTTTGTGTTCAGGTTTCCTTGAAGCTAATTCGAACCACTGAACTGAGTCTTGGCTTGTGACTGGGGCAGGATGCCGAGGACCTCAACAACACAATGTCTTTGTCTTCAAGCCTTTTCTTGGCCTCAACTTGCCGTTGGGACTCGTACTGGCGGGGCGTTAAAACCATTCATTGAACAGCTCGATGCCAAAAGGACCGGACCGCCGGCCAAAAGAGGCGGGACTCAACTCATTACGATGCGACGTCAGCCGATAAACTGATTTCATGCACAGAGGGGGGAAAAAAAAACTGTCTGTAAAAGCGGAGAGGGAGCGAAAATCGAACTTGCAGACCACCGTAAAAAAAACCATCCACGCGCATAGCCGGCGTTTCTCAATCGTTAAATTCTTTCCGAAGTGCGGGCCAGAAGTTCCTCTAATGGGAGAATTTGCCGTGAAATTCGCTCAATGAATCCATGCTGCCTGGAGAAGGTCTGCACTGGCAAGTTTGTGTGGATGCTCTGAACCCCCTTACCACTAACCCTTTAGGAGGGGGTAGTCTTTATTTGCAGAAGGCTGCAGAGGGGAAGCAGCAGAACAAACCCAGTCCAGTTTTTTTTTTTTTTTATTTGTGTGCCTCAGCATCATAAAGAGCACTCCAGCCCTCTCGCCCTCCCTCCTCCTTTTGTCTGCCTGCCTCCTACATCCACCCAGCGTGAGCGCGCCTCTGACTTCAACATGCAACAATACTCCGGCTCTGCGGCTCCGGCCCACACAGCCCAAAGCGCAGACAGGGCGCCGGGGAAGTTCTCCCTCTAACTGGCACCCCGTGGCCTCTTTTCACGATGTGCCACTTCCCCCGTGAGCTCGCCTCTTTCTTTCTTTCTTTCTTTCTCTCTCTCTCTCTCGCTTTCAACCGCCGGCCTTTTCTCCCTGCGTCTCCCAGATCAGTGACCTCACCCCAAACGCCCACATTTATGGTGACTTCATCGGGCCACAGCTGCATTCAAGGCCGCATCCAACGTGTCTGGGATGCCCGGCTGATCCGGCTGCGGTTGACGTCTCCCATCTGCAGTCGGTGGGCGCTGCAAAAAATCTGTATCTGTAGGGGTTTATTATGCGTAGACCGGTATCGGCTCAACAAAAGCGCACTTGTGTTTTGGGTTGGAAACAAAAGTGTTGACGGGGCTGCCCAGGCAGTGATGAGCATAAGGTTGCTTTTGCCTTCGTTTCAGTGCCTTCTGCCAGCGCCCCATCACGTCATGTGTGAAAAAAAAATTCTCTACGTTGCAGGTGAGGCAACCGACTGCAGGAAGCTGGTTGCAAAAGCTGCATCTCCTCGTCAGTCCTAGAATGTGTGTATCATTTTGTTTTTACAGAAACAGCCTTTTAAAAGTGTCCACAGTCAAAAGGTGTCTTTTTTTATGTTATTCAAGGTCAAAGCCCAGAGCCCATGAAATGCAGAAAGACCTTCTAAGACCACCTGGTTTACTCTGGTTCTGGCCGAGGTGTTTGATGTGCCATCAGTCTGGTACATGTAAGCTGTATCAACACAAACTTTGTTGTTTATATTTAATTGTTTCGTTTTGTTTGGCTTGATAAATATACCTTTAGTTTGATCATAATATTTAGCATTATTTGAGCTAGTTTGAATGCTTATAAACTCGTATATTTTTGAGGTATTTCATGGCTATGGAACACTGTGTTTTCTGTATATGTGGGTCTGCTAAGCATAGGGGGCAGCACTGGGAAGAGGTGGCAGCAGCAATTGTTTGGTTTGTTTGTTTCAAATAGAAGAATAAAATCAACAAAAAAAAATGCAATTCTTCGCCTGGACAAACAACTCTGTCGTATCCCTGCGTGTGCGTGAATCCACTCCCTCGGTGCGTTGGTGGCCGTTTGATTTGATTTTGTTAGTTCAGTTTGGACATTCAGGACAAAAGCAAAGAAAAGGACAAATGGCCAATACAACAACGAACTGAAGTTTGCTCTGGCAGCGCTGAAGGAAAGTGGTGAAGGGTCTCAAATGAAAAATCCAGATAAGGTTCCCTGTTCTTTGGGTGGTCCGCAGTCACGGTGCTTCACTTACCAGCTCCAAACAATCCCTCGTGTTATCTTTTACTAAACTTCCGGAAATGTCTTCTCTGCCGTGCATCGGTCATTTCCCGCTGCGCCTGCATTCAAACTCATTTACCTCCGCCGTGCTTCGCTCACAACGTTCGTGCATGCTGGTGCTAAAAAAAAGAAGAAGAAGAAAAACAGCCGCGAAGACAGAGTGCCACCTGCTGGACGTTGAGAAAGTTGCACTTACTAACGTGCTTTTATTGCATTGAGCGAGGTTTACAGTCACTGGCAGGCAAAGTTGAGAACATTTCCATCGTTCTGAGTTAAAATTATCGAGTGAACAGAGCGCAGTGATTGAAATCTAATGCTCTAAAAACATGTGAAAATATTTAAAAAAGTCGAACTGGTAAATGGGACTGCACTTATGCAGCGCTTTACAGAACATTCATGGTGACCCAAAGCGCTTTACAATGGCCTCTCATTCACCCATACACACACACACACACACACACACACACACACACACACACACACACACAAAAACACACATACACACAAATGAAGGGCTGCTGCCATGCAAGGTGGGTGCTACCAGCCCAGCTCGGTGTCTTGCCCAAGGGCACTTAAACATGTAGACAGTTGGAGCCGGGTTTTGCACCACCAACCTGAAGTCTAGTTCTAAGTACGTGTTTTTCCCTTGTAACGTGCTCTGATATAAAAAAGAGTGGTTCCGCTTATAAAAAGGCAGTGGCGAGTTCGAGACTTTCCATTACTTCACGACAACGCGTGCGTCCGTGCAGGTGTGCGTCCGTGCGCTCAGACATGCTGCTGCAGCCACAGCGCCGTGTTGAGGAAGCAGTCGGCCTGCGTGTCCACCCTGGACAGAGAGTGTCCGTCCTCTGGAAACCACAACAGTCTGGCAGGAGAGAAAGGAGGAGAAGGGGGAACTACAGATCTTCCTCTAACAGTTCTGACGGTTGAATTCTTTTTTTTTTTTTTCAATCTCTGCGTTCGCTCCTTTACCTGACAGGTGAGTCTCTGCTCTTCAGAGCCTTGTAGAGCTCCAGTCCTTGATGGGGAGACACTCGCCTGTCTCTGCCACCCAGCATCAGCAGCACAGCAGCCTTTATCTGCAAACACAAATACAGAAGTAGACAGAAAACATTGAGACAGCAGCTGCGTTGCCATGACCCCTAGAATTGCACAAAACCTAAAGATCGCAATAAAAAACTGGTCATGGAAAAACCTACATTTTGAAAAAACTCTCAAATATCGTTAAAAGGTTTTTACGATCTCGTGAGGTGGTTTTTCAGACGTATCGACATAGAGGTATGAAAACACTTTATTCGCATTTACACGTCGCCAGACTCTACTTCTTACTTACTTACTTACTAGAATTACATCCCGCGAGACGAGATTTTACGAGAATTACAGCTTCTGCGCTTCACACCATTCAATGGAAACACCTACAAATCGCAACTGAACTTTGTCGAAATTGTAGAAAAGTCGCTTTTATTTCACGAGAAACTGTAATGGAAACTCAGCGACTAAGACAGAAGAGAATTACTTACTTATAAAGTCTTACAGAAAAAAAGAAACGTCATTGTCACATCAGGCCAAATCTCTTTGCAACCCTAACCCTTTGTATTTGCCATCTTTTTTAATCTACATCTTGTTTTATTGCTAGCATCTTTTCATGTTACACGCATTGTTCTGAAAAGGTTCAGCTTAAAGTTTCTCTGGTCCAAAAAAAGGATGGTGTTCAACTTCTGAGCCTCCGCCTTGGTCAGAGGACATGCAGAGAGCGTCACAACTTGCTCTGGATGCAAGACTATGAACTTCACACTGCAGTAGTGTCCTAATAGCACTGCCACAGCTGGTTTTACGCATCAGTTTTGCAGGACTGGGGTCTAATTAGCACTTCAGGCCCCAGAGGATCAGAGAAGCTGCAGTCTGACCTGAGCGGCGTGCACGATGGGCGACTTCTCCAGCATGACGGCCAGAGCTTCCGCGGTGGGTGTCAGCTGGTACGAGTACTGGAGGCCCACGCTGGAGTACCGCCTGCGGACAGAAGGTCACATGACCGGACGCCTCGCAGGAGGGTTGGCAAGCTGAATGGAATGCGCACGTGTCTCACCAGTCCACTATGTCGCTGGTTCCCAGCAGGGTGGCGGCGTTGACCACCGGGTTCCTCACCGCGCAGGCTCTGTACACCTCGGGGAACTGGCCGACGAGATGGCACGACAGGAAACCGCCATGAGAGCCGCCAATCACAGCCAAGCGCTCGCAGTCCAGGGCGTCGTCCGACTTCAGCGCCGCGATCACAGCTCGCTGCGGGGGGGGGGGGGGAACGTTCCCATCGAATCCCAGTTGGAGGCAAAACACCAGTAGAAAGTGAAAGTAAGACTCCTGCCGGTACCTGCACATCCTTCACATCCTGGCCTCCGATATGACCAATCAGGGACAAGATGCTGTCCTGACCAAATCCCGTGGATCCTCTGTAGTTCACTGGGGGAGACGCACATAACGTCATAAACACCAGAACTAACTGGGTTAAGCAGAGCTCGAGAGTTTCACCAGGACATCAGAACAAGAACAGTCAGATCAAGTCGACACACTTAAAATAATGAGATTTCTTTGGATTGGATTTGGTTCATGCATAAGTACAGTAGTATGTCCGGCGGAAGAAATTCTGTATGTCTCACCCATGAGGACGGCAAAGCCAAGTTTAACCAGTCCGGCTGTGGTTGTGTTCCACCCAGCGGGGAACTGAGAGTGAGGGCCCCCTAGAGGAGACAGAGAGGAAAAGATGAAGAGCCGTCCATCAGGCGGGGGGACGATACAGCGGCAGAAATATCAGGGTTCATCCCTCACTAGCTGTGTCAGAATTAACAATGACAGACTGCGGCCTGTCATAAATTACAGTTTGCTAAAAAATGTTCCGTTGACCCTTTGTGATGTTTAAACATCCTATCATGACAAAACAAGTCCAAGCATGACCCAGTTCAAAGCAGTACAAGCACATGGTTTTCACAAGACACTGGGAGGAAGAAGGGCTTTAACCAGGGGATTACACAGATTGTTTATCTGCTTATTTACACCATTTACTTTCGATTGTCTGTAAATAGGGGCGACACGGTGGCGCAGTGGTTAGCGCTGCCGCCTCACAGCAAAAAAGTCGTGGGTTCGATTCCGGGCCTGGGACCTTTCTGTGTGGAGTTTGCATGTTCATGGGTTCTCTCCGGGTTCTCCGGCTTCCTCCCACAGTCCAAAAACATGCATGTGAGGTCAATTGAACACTCTAAATTGTCCGTAGGTGTGCATGTGAGTGAGTGAGTGAGTGTGGGTTGTTTGTTTCTATGTGGCCAGCTGGGATAGGCTCCAGTGACCCTGAGCTCAGGACGAAGCACACTTGTGTGTGTTGGGGTTGACCGTTGATGACTGAGCAGCGGAGATGGGCAAGGATTTAATCATCCTACTCCTTTTCGGCCCTGTTGGGGTAATATTGTTTCTGTTTTGACTATTTTGATTTATTTTCCCTTTTTTTCTTTTTCTTTTACCTGCACATGTTCGAAATAAAGTCTTCATTCATTCATTCATTCATTCACAAGTGGAGAACAGACGGACCGTGGATGAAAACGACCAGAGGGATCTTGACTCTGTGAAGGAAGGAGGACGGTTTCACCAGGACAGCACCAAAGTCCAGACCAGCTGATGAGAAGCAGATGGTGGACAACAGGGAGAGACAGTCAAACACCTTCCAGCATCATGTATGATTGGTTTACCTTGTTTATCTGCATACTCTTATTTTCTATTTTTGGGACACGTGTGTGTACATTTCCAAGTGTGTGGTTTACACCTGTATAGGAATGCAGGAATTAGTCAGTCAGGATGAGATATTAACAACAGAGGTTAACATGTGGTTAATAATTACTGAGGTGCAGGACTGAATCAGCCAGCGTTTCTTTATGGACGTGTGTTAATGTTGTTTTCACTGCTATATTATGAAATAATTGGTTTAATTTTGAACTTCAAAATGTTCTCATGTGTGTGTGTGTGTGTGACTGTGTGTTGCTCACAGTATTGGGTGTTTTCCTCTTCTGCCGCAGGTGTGACATCCAGAAGGGTCCAGTGGAAGTCAAAGGTCTTGGTGGGTTCCTGCAGGGTGAGCCAGGTCACGGGTTCACCAGTTGAGGAAGGGAGGAAGCCCACCCTCTGCACACACACACACACACACACACACACAGGAGATCAAACACATCAAATGAAGCTCTGCCCTGACTCATCCTGCTCTCTTCTCTCTTCTGCTTGCTCAGTCTGACCAGGGTCGGAGGTGCGCTGGGACTGGAGCAGCAGACCACCATCAGGTCCTTCTGAACCGTCAGGAGCTTCCAGCTGCCATAAGGTTTGGAGAGGTCGAAGAATCCTGCCGGGAGAGGGGGAGGGGCCGGAGGGAAACAGCGAGAGCATGAAAAAAGAAAGCAATTCATGTGGATGAGGAAATTGTAAATCGACTTCCAAAGAAAAAACATAAATGCTGTTGGCTCCTCTGTTCACAAACTGGATGGATTTATTTGCTTTTTATTGGTCCAATTTGGCTCTTTCTATTTGTGACTTTGGACTTTTATTATGAAAGTCTCCACTGGGGACGTGGCCTGGTCTTTGCCATACCTTCGTGTCCTCTCCCCTGGTCCGCATGGTGATGGTGCAGAGGAGTCAGAGGAGGAGAGGGGAGCGGAGGAGACGGCGGAGGAGGAGGAAGAGGAGGAGGAGGAGTGTGATGGAGGGAGGAGGGGCCCGCGAGAGGAGAGAAGGGGGAAGGCGGCGGCGGGAGAAGGGGCGACAGGGGAGTAGGAGTAGGTGGGAAGTGAGTTGGGAGCGACGCGGGGGAGGGGGTGAGAAAATGGGCAGGGAAGGGCGACGGAGGTGGGGGAGGAAGTGGAGGAGACATGGGCGGATTAGCGAAGGGGGACGGAGGCGGAGGAGGGAGAGGGAAGGATAGAGACGAGGACAAGGAGATAAGAGGGAGGGGAGGGGGAGGCGGAGTGGAAGGAGGCGGGGGAGGAGGCGAGGAGGAACTCTTACTATCAGAGAGGGAGGTGACTCGCTTCGATCGTCTGTCCAACATGAAGACGTCCTGCGGCACGGAGAGCAGGTCGGCGTCCAGGTGAGTTCAGTGAAACAACACTGAATGGCAAAGATCTCAATGTGCAGCCCAGAAGAGGCTCTCTACCTTACGGTTCCTGCAGGCGCTGCTGAACAGCACTCTCTGACTGTCCTCGGACCAGCAGCAGGGCGGCAGAGCCTCGTACACACCTGCAAACTCTGCTGAGACACGAGGACGAAGGCTCAACTCACCACTTCTCAGCACAGAAGAATAAGACGGCACAATGGCTTGATTTACTGCCTTTACGTGTGATTTTAAGGGTCCCATGTTACTGATCATAATGTGTCTCCAGCCAATCAGAGAGCTGACCAGACATGAGAAAAGTCCACCTTTGATTTGCATTTTCTGTGTATTTCCTGTTTTATTTTGAAGTCTATTTATTCTGTTGCCAGCATCTTTAGTTTGACTTCCTGTGTTTATTTCTTGATCTCTGTCACCTGTGTCTTCTTGTCAGTGTTGTGATGTCACAAAGGACAATAACATTTTATTGAAAGCGTTAATTCACTGTGAGACCAACTCACAGTTGCTAGGTTTCTCTTCCCTTTAGTTTTTTGTTTTGTTTTGCAGCAGGCTGTAAACAGCGGGCTAAATCTGATATTTTATTTATCTATACAGTAGCCATCCGGGAAGAAAGATTCAGGAAAATGTTTAGCATACATGACCTCTACTCACATCACTTAAGATAGAAATAAGAGGTTGATTTGGCGATGTTTACAGAAAACATGTTTAAATTAGTTATTTAAAAAAAAAAAGAGAAGAAAAGACGTTCTTTCAAAAGGTGCTGAGAAGCTACAGTCTGCAGCTGCACGATTAGCAGACAAAAAAAATTCCTAGCAGCTAGTAACATAGTAGGAGCTAGTTACTTAGTAACATCTGTTTGCAGTCTTTTCTGCTGACGCTAATGGGGACCAAACAGTCGCATGAGCCTGATCGCGAAACACCACCGGGTACAATTCTAAGTAACGTCAGACGATGGCGCTACATTTTAAAAAGCTCTCCCTAAATCACAGAAGCTTCTGCAGATGACAGAAGAAGAATGTCCTTGGCCACAGTGCTAACGTAGCTAGCGGTTCACCTTTCTGCGGCCTGCTGACGACATCCAACAGTGGGGACGTCTTCCCGCTGTCCAGGTCCAGCTGTGGAGGACCAGCATCCACTGTTAACAGGAACACTGATACACACACACACACACACACGCACACACACACACACACTCTTCCACTGTACCTGCTGCAGACTAAGGCACTGGTTGTGGGGACCAAACACTTGGCCCTGCAGGTAGATCAGAGTGGAGCCATCTGGGCTGAGGCGAGGACACGATACCGACATGTTGTCCACAGACAGACGCTCTGATTGGAGGAGGAGGAGGAGGAGGAGAACGTAGAGGAGGGATGAGAGGAGTCAAGCAACAACAGTGAGTTTCTACGATAGTGTCGAGGACGGAGCTCTCACCACAGCTTCCATCCAGGTTGAGCTTGAACAATGCAGACCTGGAAAAGAAGGAGATGCCAGTTTAGTCGAATAGACAATTAAACTTTCCTCCACAGGGTTTACGGAAATGAATGTTTTTTTTCTTTCAAAATATCTGGAAAAAAACATTAAGTTGAAAAAAAATAATTTTTTGCTTTTTCCTTTGGTGTCATAATGAGACCCAAAAAGAAATAACAAATGACAGACAGTGCAAATCACCTGCGGTTGGAGCAGAACTTGAGTCCCAGCCTGAAAGGTTCGTGGTACCAGCCGACAAACAGCACGGACTGGCTGCTGGGAGCCCACAGGGCCTGGAAGACGAGACGGAACTCAGTCAAAGGGATAGAAAAATCGGGATAGTAAAACAAAAAAATGACAGCAGTCTCAGAACTTTATCTGACAACACAAATTGATATTTTTACGGGGTCTTCGGTCCCTCCACAATGTGATGAAAAAAAAAAAAAAAAGAGAGAGCACTCGACGGCAAACATGGAAAATGTATCGTCACTCTAACAGGAGTGTGTGTCCACCACAGTGGACGTGGCCTCTGAGACTCTCACCTGTCCAGGGGAGACGTCCCGCGGGACCCCCTGCAGCACAGTCACAGCTCCACTCTGCAGGTTCACCACACACATCACCGGCACGCTCTTATTGGTCAGGCCTTCGCCCCAGTCTTCACAGTACACACTCCTGTCCTGTTGAGGAACGCTGATTAAATTAAAACACACGCACACACACACCTACAGTGCACATAGGCAAACAGAAGGTCAGCAGCAGACGACTACATCCGGCAATATTAGCCACGTTAGCAGCGCTCCTCAAACATGCTAATACGTTCTTTACCGAATACTGTTGTTGGTATACTGCTGTGTAAACGCAAATCTTCAAATATTTTTAAGCTAACGGTAAAGACAGCGCAGACGGCATCAATCACAAGCCTTGTGTGTACCTTTCCACTCGAAGCGACCTCATCGAGGGCATCTGCCGACGCCTTTCTGCTCTTCTCGGCCACGTACAGAAGCTTGTTCTCACACCCCGACCACGACAGGCAGCCAAACTGGGCTGAAAAACGCACACAAACAAGCGTCGCTCAGGCAACAGGAGACTCAACCAACTTAACCAACCGCCGCAGACGCCGAGCTGACTCGGTTAAAGCAGCGGCAACACGCTCGGAGCACTTTCTCGGCGCATACCATCGTCGTACACGCGTCCGTGCTGGCGCAGGGCGGTCAGGTTGAGGCATTTCCTCAGGCCGTGGCTGTCCCATATCTAAACAAGAGACAACATTCAACAACTTTCCGTCAAAATGTTATGGGGCCTGAGAGGGTCCTCACCTCCAGCAGCTGGCCGACACCTGTCTCCCTGACGACGGCCCGGAGGCCTCGGACAGGAGAGAGTGCACTGAGTAACCTGAAGAGCGGAGGCCAGACAAAAAAGTCAGAATATCATGCGGTTGTGATGTATGATGTAAATTGTCTGTAAGGTGTGAGTGAGAGCGTGAGTGTGAGGAGTCGTTTGTCTCTATGTGGCCATGTGGTGGACAGGCAACATCTCCAGGATGGGTGAATGGGTGGATGGATGGAAGAATTGATGGATGGATGCATGGATGGATAAATGGATGAAAGGATGGATGGATAAGTGGATGGATTTGTGGGTGGTTGGGTGGATGGATGGATGGATAAATGGATGAAAGGATGGATGGATGGATGGATGGAAGGATTGATAGATGAATGAATGGATGGACGGATGCATGGCTGGATGGACGGAGGGATGGGTGGGTAGGTGAATGGATGGTATCAGTGCCGAGTTTCAAAAAAAAAAGTACTACACAAACCACTATGAAACGCAATAATAGCTACAAACGAAACTTTTAAATAATACAGAAATAAACATAAACAATGCACTCATACACAGTCATACATTGACAACAGGCTAAAAATCGTGTGTGTGTGTGTGTGTGTGTGTGTGTGTGTGTGTCCTCACTCTCCAGACGCAGGTGAACAGGGTCCTGGTGGCAGCACCGTCCTGACGCTCTTGTGCTCATTGCGGTCTGCAAACAGCGTCCACTGCTGCGAGTAGCGGAGGGCCGAGCCTCGCACTAGATCAGCTTGACTCCACTCTGACATTTGGAGCGGGGCAGAATTCAACAGACGGGACAAAACAGTCAGAGACATGTTCTGCGATTGTCCACATTCAAACGAGTTCCATGTGAGTAGTCTAAAACGACGTCCCAACAGATACATGCAGGGTTTTTTTTTTAGGATCAGTGTCCATGTTAAGCAGTAACAAACTTCAGACCTGCAGTTTTCTACTTTTTTCTTTGGTGCATTTTTAAGGGCAGTTCAGAGCAGCCACTTCATGCTTGCATCACAACCAGAAGGACGCTGTGACTGGTTACGCAATGTGTGAGACCTGTTAAAAATCTCTTTAGGCTGGATCTCGGCCATTTGGACCTGGGAGACTTCAGACTTGAGGTCGCAGAGGTCACGCCGCGCTGCAAGGCGTCACGGGTCTTCATTAGGTCTAACTCTGTCTAACCAGCTGTCTGAGCCACAAGCATGCATGCCTTTTCCTGTCAGATCAAAACACAGGCAGCAGACTGGAGTCATCTGCGTGGCTGCACACCTCTCCAGGCAAACAGATGGGTCTCCTCCGGGTAAACCTTTTAAACCCCTTAGGACAAGATCACTGGTGTCACTACCGAGACCAGACCAGCAGCTTGGCACGAAATCCAAAGGAATGACAACATCTTAACTCTTTTTTTCTCTCTCTCTCTCTCTCTCGTCCTCCTCGAATTCTCACACGCTCTCAGTACAATTTCATTTATTTTCCTTTGTGACCTCTATGTTTTAAACGACAAGGTTGAAATATCCAGGCAAGAAAACGACTTGAGTCAGAGAGTTGAGTTGCAGAGTGACACTGATGATCTCTGACACTGAACAGATTCCAAACAAAGCGAACGTGTCACGGCGCAGTGCTTGTGTTCACTGTCAGATGTGACAGCTGCAGCCTGGCCAGCTCACCTGCGGTCACCGTGTAGATCCGGCGATCGGGAAGCTGCTCCTGCTGCTGCTGCTCGGTCACATGCGCGGACAGAAGCCCGGGGAGAGCGGCGAGCTCCCCGTACAGCCCGCTGATCTGTCCGGGCTCCATGTGGCTGCAGCGCCGACCGGACAAGCGCGTGTCCAGCCAGACGCCTCCCCCTCACACACAGCCGTTCAACAAACTTCCGGTTAACGGGCGGTTGGCCGTGACGTCGTCATGGGCCTTACTGCAGCTGCGGTGGTGATTTTATCCACATCGGCCTGTCTATGATTTTTTTTTTTTTCATCGAATTCTCTGTATGTGACTTAATATCTTTCAGACACCTCGAACGCAAGCTCGGGAGACGCTTCGGAAAAGCTCAGTCGCGCTATCTCCGCTTCACAATCGTGTGTGCGTCTGAACCGCCTCATACGGTAAAGCGTGGGAGCAGCTTCGTGGTGCATTCAGGCGCACCTCGTAAACTCTCGATTCAATATCTAAGTGTTTTTGTTGTTGTTGTTGTAGTTCTTTGTTGAAGTACATATACCGGTCATTATCTGGTTATCTTGATATTTTACTGTATTCTTTTAAAATATCAAAACAAACATGAAAAAAAAATCATACAATAAGATTACAACGCAGATTACAAAATGTATAGCCTATATAAATATATATGTACATACAGACCTATATGTATAGGTTATTTAAAATAAAAAAGAGAAAATGTTTCTTCAAACTCCTCCAGATTCTTGTTCTACGTGTCCTCAACTACCTCTGAGGTGATTTTCAACCTTTTTCACTTTAGTATTTTCTGATAAAATGATGCTTATGTTACACACCGCATACAGTACAAAACCTGCTTCCAAATGCGAATTAAAATATGGATATCAAAATGTTTTCTGCAAACTCCACCGGATTCTTGTTCTACATGACCTCAAATACCCCTGTGGTTATTTTCAACTTGTTTCACTATAGCATTTTGGAGTAATTTATGGATGAAGTTACACACCACATACAGGACAAAACCTGCTTTGAAAGGCAAATTCAAATATTAATTTTTAAAAAAAATCTAATTGTTTTCGGCAAATGCCACCAGATTCTTGTTCTACATGTCCTCAACTACCTCCGTGGTGATTTTCAACTTGTTTCATTGTAGCAATTTGGAGTAATATGGGGCTGAAGTTAAACACTACATACAGTACAAAATTTGCTTTGATAGGCAAATTCAAATATTAATTTAAAAACAAAATCAAAATGTTTTCTACAAATTCCACCAGATTCTCGTTGTGCATGTCCTCAGCTACCTCTTAGGTGTTTTTCAACTTGTTTCACGGTAGCATTTTCTAACAATCTAATGCTGAAGTTATACACCAAATACAGTACAAAATCTGCTTTGATTTTGTTTGTTTTTTTAAATCATAAAAAACTCCTCGTACGCTTTACCGTAAGAGGTGATTTAAACACGCACTCAATTTTAAAGTGTAGATAGCGCGACTCCTCTGTAGCCCTCGACAAAGCCACGCCCCCAGACACTACCCTTTCAAAATAAGAGCTCTATTTCCGCCTATGTTTCTTCTCACGGCGTTATTTTTTTTGTTGTTAATCTGAACGTTTCCTGTGAAAACGTAATAAGTTTTAGGGTTTTCAAAACTAAAGATCTTTTTACAGAGGTAAAAATCGGAATTAATTATTTTTTTTCACGGAGCCCAAGTTCACAATGTCAATTAGTCTCCAATGGCTTTAGAGTCGAGCAGCGTGTCATTTAAGAAAATAATCAAAACAAAAACAATTTCAATTTCAGTTGGGAATTACAAGTTCAAGATTTGTGATTACTAAAAAAGACAGGAAACAAAAATGCTCAAGACTATTCTTTATTATCATCATTTAAAACAGTTGTATTCATTATCATTCAAACAGTTTTTCTGCCCATGTGCAGCAGCACCAGAACCAGACAGCTTGGTGAAGAGGCAACAATATACAGGAAAAGGCTGTTGATGGTAGTTTTTAACCAAAGCACTGAAATATACAGGCAGCTGTTAAAGTGTGCTTTCTAAATCCACACTTATCACCCACCCCTCAAAAAAAAAAACACAACATTAAAAGAAATGTTACCCGGTGCCACTGTTGGGAGCCTGGCAAGTTGCTGTCAGCAGCCTCAGTTAATGACCCTCATCAGAGGGGGGAAAAAAATTAGATGCATCAAAAGCCTCAAGTATATATCTCCCCATGACTCCCTACAGTCCATCTGCTTTTTAAAGTCAGGGACAGACTGCATGAGCCACTGAACCCGCTTTAAAAATATACACATGAAATAAAAAAAAAAACTTTTGAAAGTCTTCATTCAAAATTCTTCCCTTAAAAGTGTAAACAGTTTTTATTACATTTTCCTTATGACTAAAAGCACACAGTACTTCTATTTGAATAAATTAAGAATTAAGCCATCAAAAAAAATTGTTAAAATGTATTTTTTCTCTCAAAAAATACACAAATGACACGATTAATAGGTCATTTAAGGAGGCATCTTCTTGTTGGTATGTTTGTGATTATTAAAACCCATGACATTTAATAGTATTTGAAGAAAACACTCTCACACAGAACACTACACACTTTTCAAGTCTGTTTCTTGATTTGGCAGCTGAAGTTGCCACTCTGTGGTGGAAAGGAAAGGTCGCGCAACCGAGGGGAAATGCTCAGGAACCATCAACCAGCACTGAAAGGTACAACTTTTCCGTGGCTTCTGTTATTTCCAGCGATAAACCAGGACTGGTTTATCATGACTGAAAGTGGTTTTGTGTGGAAATTCAGTCACACACTGGGATTTAAAACAAGGGCAAAAAAAGTAGCACCAGAGAGGGTTTCCAGCAGGTGTGAGGTTTTCTCTAGCATAAAGCTTTAAAATGTTACCCCCTTCAGTCACACACACACACACACACTTTACTTCCTCTAGAGTTTCATAAATAGAACCAAGAAAATATTTAATCAGTATAATGAATCATTTCCTGTTAAGTGTCATGTTACGCGACTTTAAGGCAAAAACGAGGGGAGAGGAAAGCACCGCTGCTTTTCGTCCCCCAGGAGAGCCAAGAAAAAGTTCTTGGCGTCTGAGGAAATTAAATTGCAGATGAACTGCACAAGAGGGAAAAAAACCTCAACTCGAGGATGCCAGACAGGTGAAGGCATACTTTGTTTCCGTCTGTGTGCAGCCGCAGCCCAGCGCGGACGCAGCCCTTACATGACGTCTGCCCGCTTGTCCCTGAATTTGCTCCTCTGTTTTGTCCTGGCCTTGAAGGCAGCTGAGTTGTAATGATGCTGTGAGGGGGGGGGAGAAAAAGACATGAGCACAACTTGGAGGGAGTGGGGGGAGATAACGGCACAAGCATCAAACAACAAAGCTGCTCTCACCTTTTCGTGGTGAACGATGGGGAGACAGGCTAAAGCAAAAGAGCTGGGTGGAGGACCAAGTCCCAAGATGTCTCTCAGTAAATGGTTGAACTGCACACAAAAAGACCAACAAACCACAGAGGATGAGAATCGCCAACAGTTCTTAATGGCTGTGTTTTGCAGCACTGGCCTCATGTGGCTGAAATGATAGAGTAGATGGAGGTAAACATAGATCTAGTTTACAAGAATCACCTCGGAAAAGCTAAAATTATTAGGAACAGTGGACAATCAGGGCACAATAAAAAAAAAAAAATTAAAAAAAATTAAAAAAAAATGCTGCACCCGCCCCCAAATAAAGGGCTCTGCGTTCTGACCTTCAGATGTTCCCTCACTCCCGACTCCATGAGCTGCCTGAAGGCATCGTAGCTCCGCCTCTTCATCCAGTTGTCGATGTGAAACCTCTGTTCTGTACGAATGCCAGTCCCTCCAAACTTGATGGTCTCTTCGGTGAATTCATCCCTCTGTAGGGAGAAGAGAGGAGGTGCTCGAGGTGCGTTCACGCCCAGTGCGGGGTACCATCCCAAATTGCACCGCCTGAATGGCGGCCGGGGCCATACCTCGATGTAGTGCAGCACCTCTCTGAAGATGGAGCGCTGTTTCCGCCGGTCCGTCTTGGCCCTGTGCTTGTTGCCGTCCGTGGCCAGGCTTTTCAGACACTGGCACAGGCCTTCGCTGTCCTCCACCTCAAACTGCTGCAATTGCCCGCGTGACGATGTCAGAATAAAACGAGGCACCGGTCTCGAGTGGCCAGAGAAGACGTTCCTTACCTCGTCCATATCCCGTCCCAGCTCCACCAGCAGGGCGATGGTCTCCCCCACCGCAATTCTGTAGTTGACGTCGCTGCTCTCCAGACACGCCTGCAGTTTGGGGAGGTGTCTGAAAAGAAGCATTCGCCTTTGATTACTAAAAAACCAGCAGCAGCGGGACAAGGGATGGAATTGTACTTTCTCTGTTGTGGGATCACAAGTGTGTCAAATGTCATCAAGGAAGGCAACGGCATTATTACACACATGCTGATGACTATGGAACCATGGCCTCCACTCTAAGTAGACAGTGGTGCAACTCTTGGAGAATGCTTGCTTTTTTTTTTTTATTGTCTTCTGATGTGGAAAAATTGAGTTTTGTTGCACTCACTGATCGAGCAGCTTTGTCAGTTTGGATGTAGGGCAGAGGGTGACCAGCAGGGACCAGGCCTGCAGGGCAGCACCGTGGAGGCCGGGACCACCGGGTCTGGAGGTGGGGAGCGTTCCCTCTCCGTTGGGGTAGGAATGCATGAAGACGCTCTCCAGCAGGGCCAACACCTTGATCAGGTCCTGGGAGCGGGCAGAAAATCCAACCAACAGTGTTAATTTTGTTGACGGAAATCTTTCGTCCGTCATAGTTATCGTTTTTTTTTTTTTTGACTAAAACAAGATGATAACTAAGACCATGACCAGGTGTATTAACATGATGATATTTCATCAACAAAAACTAGACTAAAACTAAAACACATTTGAGTCAAAAGACTAAAACTAAGTCAACTGTTGCTGTCAAAATGAACAATGGATGGAAAATTACAATGACAAAGGAGGACTGGCCATTCACAACATAACTATGATCAACTTTTAAGTAATTTTTTTTCCTTTTTGCTCGTTAACGGGCAGATGGTCAGGGAGCGCAAGGTAAAGCCAGTCTTCAGACTCAAAGTCACTGGATTTCCTGAGTGTGGAATCTTTTGGAGAAGCATCATGGAAAGGCATCAGCTGTTCTCACCTCTCCATCGTCAGCGGCACAGATGTAGCTGCACAGCCCCAAAGCTCGAGCACACTGATGGGAGACACACAGGAGGAGAAAGTGTTTCAAAAGATGGAGAAGATTAGGGCGGAGTCGTCTGCCATGACGACAGGAAATTCTTTGTCTTCTGCAGGCACACTGATGGCTGAGCTTTTGCTGCGGACCACATGGCATTTTAATCACGCAGACAAGCCATCCAGTCTTTTTTCCAGAAGTTACTGTTGGGCACAAGAGTTGTGCGGTCTGCATGATGACTCACACTCTGCCGGGCCGCCATACTGGCACTGTTGTCCATCAGGATGTAGGTGAGGATGGGGAGGAGCATCTTGAAGCACTCGTCCGCTTCGTCGCCTCCACCCAGCTGGACGCAGAGGAGGACGAAGAGGGTGGCGGCAGCTGCCTGCTCCTCGGCGCCACCTGCAGGCAAAACAAAGTCACCATTCACCGATGAGCGACTCCAGGGTGTGAAGGGGTTTTGTTTTGTTTTTTTATGTCACATATCACTACTGTCATATCTGTATGTTTTTAATCCTGGACTTAGTGAAGGAACCTCAGACAGCCAATCACGCAAACAACTTCAGGTGCGATCGAAGTGCATCAGCTCATCTGCACTTCAGATATGGGAAGGATGTGCAGCCGACAGCAAAACTCTGAAGCTGCTCACACATCAATCTAACTTCTGCAAATGTGAATACTTACAAAAAAAAGAGACATCACTATTATCAGAACATTTTGGAAAGACAAAATTTACATATTAGAGGACCTGAAAAAGAGAACTAAACCTGAGCAGGGACGTGTCGATTTAAGTTTGCAGAAATGCATTTAGCAATGACATTATGCCTTGAATTATTTTGCACATTTGTCTGCTCTTGCCTTTCTTGAGGCTTCGCTCCAGACAGTCGCTGACGGTGATGCGTCTCTCCGCCAGGAAGTCGTACAGCTGTTTGGAGGAGAAGGCCCGTCGCAGCGATTCCAGGGCTGCAAGTCGTGTCTTGGTGCTGCGGCGGACGACAGAAGAATGCAACCGTCAAACAGTGAACAAACAGAACAGGCCCGTATTTGCGTCCTCACGGGAAACCCACCTCTTATCCATCAGGTTATCAATACACTGCTTGAGTTTGTCCTCCATGTCTTCCTGCTCCGTCCGCTCGTCCACCTCCCTGGCTCCTGTTTTCACTAACAGGCAACAGGCAAAGTTATCCACTGACTGAGCGTCCACTTCTGTGCAAGACCCCGCAAGTCTCCAGGCACGGCGTACACACCTGCGCTCTCCTCCATCGCCGAGGCGCCCTCGCTGGCGCTGCTGTGGTGGCTGAGAACTTCAGACGCCACCTCGTCGTCGCTGGTGTCCGTCTCTCCCTTGAACCCATTTTTAACAGCCGCTGGGGGGGGGCCTGAGATTGAACGTGAGATGATGAGAAATATGTGGATTATTAATATTTCAGTGAGCTAATTAGTTCCACTAAGGAGGCCAATGACTTGTTTTTATATCTTTTTTTTATTGGGATGTAAAACAAGGGCTTAATTTACCTAAAGATCTAAGAACTAATCTTTTATATGATGGCAATTTAGTATTCATGGCACTGTTAAATTTCCTGAACAAAGATGACACTGCTAGTTCTGCACATATTTGTTTTTCTCAGTGGGCTGTTGGACATAACACAGGAAGTTCTATCTATGGACATTTACTGCGTAACGACATCCATAACTTTTCTTCAAAGCTGTCAAAAATAATTGGCTGGTGATGCGACGCAAACTCCATGAAAGTCGTCTGAAGTGACAAAATGCACCGAGGCTGACTTTACGTTCCTCAGCTCTCCTGTTGTTCTGTGTCAGTAACTGAACACCACATATTCACACGCACCAAACGTCACCGTCATTTCCAACTTGACGTTTCTATGCCAATCTCACCCACACAGTAGCTGCATGACACAGAAAAACTAAAGGCAGAAAGCAGAAGGCATTTTAGGAGGTTTTTGTTCTTCTAAGGTTTAATACTTCAGATCAGCTGAGCACTGAGTGTGTATGACTGTACAGCAGTCCGCTGCTCACAGCCAGGAATAAGATAAGCTAAGCTAAGCTATCGCTCAGGTTCCTGCTGGCTCAGGGCTTTTGACTGTTTGCGGCTTTGCTGGGGACCGCGGCGCCCTTTCATTCATCCATCCATTCATTTATTCATTGACACAGTGTGTGACATCCAGAATGGTCAAAGTGTGCATGTGTGTATGTTAAGGTCAACCAGGACACTGAGGGTGACTTGGAGGTGATCGTCACAGCTGCAGCACACCAGGTATTAAAGACTTTGTACCGCAAAGTCATCTAGTGTTGAGTCTCAAGTTTGACACCAGCTTTGAACTAAACCATTATTACAACACACTTTGGGACATGACTGAGCTCTTATCAGCACGATGATTAAAAAACACGACAGGTAAACATGAAAAGTAAAAAAATAAATAAATAAATGAATAAATAAATAAAATAAAATCAACCAGCAATCTAAAGAGAAATTGCTTTGTGGCCAAGTTCAGCAATTTCACCTCATCCCAACTACATATAACATTTGCTGAGCGGTTGCTGAGGTGAAGCAAGTGGAGGATCTACACCGTCCTCTGAAACACTGGACTCAAAAAACCCAAACATTTTTATTGTTGTTTACCAACAGCTGTGAGCTGCGTCAGTTTGCCGTGCCCACTCATAAAAGTGGGTGTGCAGATGTTCACGGCGCCAAGCTGGTGAGACACGCTAAACCTCAAAGTCTCACAAGTCAATGGTCGGGACTAAGGAGATGTGCTGGAGGACAATGCCCACTCATCTCCTCTGCTCGGTGTCTTTCTTTCAGAACTTGGAGGGGGGGGGGGGGGGGCAAACTTGTACCTACTTTTAATTTCAACAGCACCGCTTTCATTCACAAAGCTGCAGTTCAGTTCAACACACCTACAGAGCTCAGTCAATATCAGTCTTTTCCTGGTCGCCCTTTTAGAACATGCTGTCCAGCCTGCTCACACACACACAGCTTCCCACGCAGGCAGGCCTGCCCACACCCTGATTACCAGCTTGGTGTGTGCGCTCCCTGCCCCACAATTCACGTGGCGTCTCTACCTCAGTGTTTTCTGCTTGCGGTGCAATCGTCTCAGAGCCCCCGCGGTCAGTCAGCCAATCAGTTTGCATGACTCCGCCACACAGCAAGTCTCCAGTGTGTGCCTTCTAAACGTGGCCTGGTGCCAAGAATGCAGGTGGTGCCGTCACTAACAGCCCTTTAAAAACTAAAAGGACTCACTGGCCAGGCCACACTGCCAATTTAGTCACTTTCACAACAACAAACAAACAAAAAAAATGCATGAAAGGTACGATTTGTTTTTGGAAGCAGTCATCCCGAAACTGTGGGTGAATGGGGGGGGGGGGGGGGGCAATCAACTTTTACACAAAGCTGAGATGCTAAATTCAAATATGAGGGAGCTATGAAACTTGTGAGGAGGCTGCGGAGAAGCCAGCCGGCTGGCAGTGTTGCTTTGAACACAAACACGGTCGGTCACTGCGGGTCATGTTTTTGCGGGGAAGGACAAGACAAAGCCCTTCAGGTGCAGAAAACAAAGTGAACTTAAAAGTTGCTGCTGGGATTGGCTGTATGCACCAGCACACGAGCCACGAGCTCAGGGAGAGCCAGGGTCGTGTTGAGGGGAGGAGAGAGGTCAAGTTACCTTTCAGTGGGATTTTAGCTGATAGCTGCAGCTGAAGGACCTCCTGGCGAAGGGAGCCTGCACGTGACGAATGGGCACGGACGGATGAATGAAGGGGGAAAGATTTCGGGGAGAGGAATTGGGAGGGGAATGCGTGAATGAATTAATGTATGAATGAATGGGTGGATGTTGGAGAAGGCGACACATCAGGAGTTAGCTACAGACTGAAAAACAACTCGTAACACAAAGTTTAAACCCGCAAATGTCACGACAGGAACCGCAGAGTCCAGTGGAAGTCACTAGCAGACGATATTTTAACAACACACGTCGTGGTCGAAGCAGAGAAAGTGCTCCGTGCGTGCTTGTGCTGGCACGTGTGTGGGCCCGGCGACGTCACGAGCAGAAACGTGAGGCCGCTGTCAGTCAGAACGCCCTCCGGCCATAAACGGACACATGCGACGCGTCATAAATGTCCATTGATTAAATCGGTGAAACGTGTGTCGCTTGTCTGCGCCAAGGCGGCAATTTATCGACCGCGCGCTCCTCATCACCCGCACTTATTAGCAGCGTTTTTGCGGGGGGACACTGTTGCACAAGTTCTTCCAGCCTCAACAGGTTGCACTTACCTTACGCCGCTGCTGAAAATAACTCGTGGTCTTAACTTTGAGACCGTGCGGCGACGTAAGACGAGAGGGACGGTACAAAATAACACCTTCTATTGTTTCCGGGTGAATTCTACAACTATTAAGCCGCGGGACGGTGTCACCAAAACTCGCAATTCTGCAAAAAAAAAAACAAAAAAAAAAAAAACTCCCTAATTGTAGAAGCCACATGGCAGACGGTGTAGCGCGCCAGCTAGCATCAAAGTAAAAGCAGCGGGCAGTTTGGCTAAAATGCTACAATAAAAAGGCAGCCACGGGTGGGGTGGCGGTGAAACTGTTTCCAAAACCGTGACAGCGACTGTCACCCTATCTGCCGGTGTTGTCGATGGCCTACCGTGCTACAGCTACTCACCCGGTTTGGCGGAGTCACGTTTCCCCTTTTTATTCTTCGGCATTTTCCCCGAGTGGTTCTTCTCGACCCGCACTTGACAGCAAAGCTAGCCGAGCTAGCTCACGGCGTTAGTGCGCTGGAAGCTCAGCCTCTGCTCCGCGGGCTTGACAAATCGGCGTGAAGGTGGCAGCCGAAGAGAGCAGCTTTATAATCTCTGTGGATTCTCTCCCCACAACTGTCAGCTGAAACTCCGGCGCGTCCACGTCCGTTCGCACTTTGTTTACACTCGGGCTAAGGCGGGCTAGACTCCTCACGCGCTGCCACGCTCCGGAACTCTCCGCTTCTCCTCAGACTTGGGATTTTAAACAAAAACTTGACCGCATACCAAAAGGGCGCCTTTCCTCGGTTGTTTTTTGCGATGTATTATCTGTGATTATCCCCAGGTAATCTATATCTGGCACTTGGTTGAGATTTCAAGTTTTTTCCGAGCTGTTTGGGACGGAGGTTTGAGCACGCCGCTGACATCAAGTCCACCATCTTCCTCTCGGTACGGACTGAACGCCGGGGCGGTGTTATGTTGGGATCCCGTTCCTCCCCGCGCAATCGCGTTCCTCCCAGCGCGTGAACGCGCACTCCTTCTCTCCTCTCGTTCTCGTCGCAACGTGACAACAAAGCGCGTTTCTCCCGCTCAGCGAAGACCAATTAAGTGCAATTATCACAAAAAAAAAAATAACGACGTCTAGTCATCCAGTAACCTTAAGACGTCACAGCACAGAATTCAGTAGTGACATTTTGGCAACGGAAGCCACAAAATCTGGACCTCAAAAAACAAACACACAATTATTTAGATTGAAAAGTTGACTAAAGAATGAAAATAACACACAATCCATGAAAAACTAAGTAAGTTATTTAATATAGATTTTTTAATATATAAAATTAAACACACGAAGTTACCACAACACTTAAATGTTAATTGTTTAAAAATTAAGTCCATAGTGCATCTCTAAAACATCACTGTAAACATCTAAATCAGTAGTATTTCCTCTATTCTGTTTAGTCCAAAGCAACATAGTGGGGAAAAAGAAAAAGAAAGAAAATCTTGTTTAACCAACCAAAAATCAATAAAAGATTATTGCTAAGTAATACAAAAAGTGAATTCTGGAAACAAACAAAGTGTTTAGTGTTGGATGGATGGACAGTTGGCCCTGTAGTGTCCATTTGAAAACACAGATTGTAGGTTGTTTATCTTTACAGAGGAATTGGAAAGTCTTGTTTTGGTCCAGCAGTGGAAATGTCATGTTTCAACAGCAAAAATCAAGATTCGACAGCAAACAGTGGAAGGCACTTAAACATTTCTCCCAGACTCACCAGTGGATTTTCTTTCTACACACATCCATCAACAGCTTTGTGCATCTATGCTAGTTAAACAAACTGTAACACAGGACAGCTTTTGCACCGTATGTCATCTATTAAAAACTCCGGGACTGAAAGATGCGTCTCTGCTTTCATGTCCCAAATACTGAATTTAATGGGCTAAATCATTCATTCATCCACAGTGCTGGAAGACTTGCAGTGTCACAGGGTGAAAGGAATGGTCGGGAATTTGTGCCAACGTGCGTTGCCTCCTATCCAGAGTAGTACTTTGTGGGCACGAAGGGCATCTTGCTGACAGTGGCAGGTACCGCCTTCTTCCGGACCTCCACCTGGATGGCAGTGCCGTTCTTGGCGAACGACGCGTCCACGTAACCCATGGCAACGTTCATTTTCAGGCACGGGGAGGGGCAGCCGCTGGTCACCTCACCTGCAGGAAACAACAGCGACATATTCAAGGCTGCCGTCAACGTTTTGGATTCTGTTTCGTCCTCACCTTGTTTTGCTTCCATTCAGTAATTTTGCACATAATGAATAATAAAATAATTAAAACTGAACATTTATGCACAAAATTTTAAATTTAACTTGACATGTTTCAAAAAGTAATGCCATAAAGAGAACACTGCCAGCGAGCGAAGCATGTGGAGATCTTTAACATGGTGACGTTTCATGAGTGGTTACTGACCTATGACCTTTCCATCAGGTCCCAGTATGGGTGTGTGCTGCCTGACTGGCGGCCCGGTCGACACCAGGCCGACTCTCTTCCTGGCCGTCTTGGCTTTGATCTGAGGTATGATGATGTCAGCGCCGGGGAAATCCTTGGTCTGACGTCGGCGCTTTCCTGTGAAAGAGAAGAAAGGAGTAAATAAGCGAAAGGGGGCCGCTGCGAATCCAAGGCTCAAGCAGGACAAATCATAATATAAAATAAAAACAATGCCATCATTAAAAAAAACTAATCATTGCAAAATGAAATTCTTACCAATGGTCCAGACCAGAGTCGCTTCAACAGGCGTGGTCGTCTCATCAATGTCGTTTCCGTAGAGACAAAGCCCCGCCTCCAGCCGTAAACTGTCCCTGGCACCGAGACCGGCCAGCTTCACCTCGCTGTTAGTCAGCAGCTTCTCCGTCAGCTCCACCACCCGGGACTGGGGGACGGAGATCTGGAACACAGAGGCGGACTTTTGATCAGAGCGAGTTAAACGATCAGAGGAGACCAAAAGCAAGAGGACAGTGTTTTTTTATGAAGACGCACACTAACGAATACATTGTATTCAGTGTCTTTTAGGGAGTCTGAGCTCTGAGGGTGCTCATGAAAGAGGCTTTTAAGTGAAAGAAAATCAAACTCCAAGATTTCTTCTGCCAGAGGGACCCGCCCACATCAGTCTGCCATCAGGCAGAGCTCCAGTCGTGTGGGCAGGAAAGATGTTTCCATCAGTGCAAAGGAGCCACTTCACTAATGCAGGCAACATTTAGAAGGTTATTCCCAGAATTTGCTGTGATATGGGAGATGTGATGTCTCTCCTGGCGCTAACTGTTGTTTCCGAGGTGTAAAGGCAAAGGGAATGAGATGCCGACCTCCACTCCATCCTCCCCGGTGTAACCGCAGCGGGTGACCCTGCAGTTGGGAATGCCGAACACGGTGGTCAAGGTGGACGTCATGAAGGTCAGCTTACTGAGGTCCTCCTTCACACCCGCCTGCAGCACCTGAGCCATGGCCGGACCTGCCGACACACAGCCCAGCAATCAGTCAGTGACATAGAAGACAGTGACTGGCATGACAGGGAAAGAAGAAGAAGAAGAAGAAGAAGAAGAAGAAGAAGACCTTTATTGATCCCTGTATCGTGCAAAAAGATCGAGAATTATATTAATTAAAGAAATAAGGCAATAAAATAAATAGAAGTAAATAAAATAAAATATTTGTAGGTCTAAACGGAAAATAAAAACAAGACATTTACATCTTATTAGCAGTTGAATGTGCAGATATCTATCTACATAAAACAAAAGGGAAAACAAGATAATCACACAACACAGCAGGGAGATGACGAGAGTGCTGACACAGAAGATCAAGACAAGAGGGATGAGAGGAAAAAAGAAAAGGCAGTGAGATGCAAAAGGGAAGTAAATATTTTACCTTGCAAAGCAATCAGCGCTGCATCAAGGAACTCCAGATCTACATCAAAACCTGCAGCTTTGAACTCGGCCAGTTTTGCCTGAAGGTGACACACACAAGCACACACACACTCCTCAAATCACTGACACCAAGGCACATTTTGTGTTCTACCACACACACACACACCAAAGCCACCTGCGTTCACCTTCATGTGAGCAGAGTCTTTGTCAGCGCAGCCGGCGTTGGACACGACGTACAGGTAGGCCTGGTCCGTCTTTGTCACGATGAGGTCGTCCATAATCCCGCCCTTCTCATTGGTGAAGAGGGTCAGCGTACCCTGAGGAAGAGTGGGTGGTTGGAGATGAGTGAATAAGGAAGCAGGAATTTTTTTTCTCGATTTTTTAAACTCAAACACAAAAATCTTTAACTGAAGGTTTAAAACAAACTTGTCTTTCATGTCACCTGGTTGTCCTTTAGTTCAGCAATATCAGCAACCACTAAAGACTCTATGAACTTCACCCGGTCCTTCCCATGGACTTTGGTCTGAAGGAAAAAGGGGGAAAAAAACAAAACAAGAAAAATAAGATAATGAATCAATCAATCAAACAATCAATCAAGGCATGTTGTTTCATGTTAGTTTCAAAACAACCTGTACCCTCCTTAATGTCGATTCAAATGTTTGGCGGTGCAAATTCTACTGTGTAATCAGATGTAACTGAAGTACTTTATCAGCGTCGTCGTTCGACCCACCTGCAGCATGTGGCTGACATCAAAGATGGAGCAGTGTTCTCTGGTGTGCATGTGTGACACAATGTGGCTGTCTTTGTACTGGACGGGCATGCTCCAGCCGGCAAACTCCACCATCTTCCCACCCTGGGACCTGTGGAAGTCAAACAGGGTCGTCTTCTTCTGGGCACCCTGGAATGAATACGGAGACACGATTACTTTTTACATTTAGCTTCTTTTTTTCTGAAAAAAAAAAAAAAAAAAGTAATGTTTATGCATTGTAGCAGTGTATCATGTAAACGTCCTGGAATTTTTTTTTTATCATTATTATTGATTTAACAGTTAAATCTAATAAACAGACACTGCAGTGATCATATGACACAATTGACCTACAATAAAAAGCTCTGGTTAAAGTGTAATTAATGAAACAGTAGTTCTTCCTTCCTTGACTCTTGACCTTTGAACCAGTCAGTCGGGGGGGCTTATCAGTGCAATGGCACCAATGCATTGTGGGACAGTTTGTGCTGACAGTTTATGCAAGACTAAGATCCAGACTGTTCCAGTTGGCAATTTCATCGTATGAGGTCAATAGACAGATTTCTGAACAGAAAGTTAATGTATGCACATGCGCACTGAGATATATAAATCTGCTTTCCCTTTTTGCAACACTCAAAATTGTCCTTAATCCAATAAGGCTTAAGTCCTAACTCTGTATGAATGATGCACACGCTAGGAAGTCTGCACAAAGGGGAGGCAGAGATGTGCAACAGACAGCTCTGTGGAATCAGTCACTCGTGATTTAAATAAAACTCATCTGGTGCAGCTCAGTGAAGTGAGACAGGCAAAGCTAGGATCTGCTGCTACACATTATGTCTGCATGATCTGACTGCTGCTGCTGCTGCTTCTTCTTTGGAAGTGCACTCACCCTGGATGTTATAGTAGCCTGTGTATTTAGCACACTGCATGTTGAAAGATATTTGCAACCTGAGTAATGACAGGCCGAAAGCAAAAGAATGCACTCTTTCTTAGTCAAAAGCCTGAATCGAAGAGAGTAAGTAACACGACGACTGGCAAAAACAGTATATCTGATCATTAGTTTTATTGTTATTTACTGGTATTATTTTAAATGAAGAAAGTGGAAGCAGGGGGCCACAAGAGCTACAGCTGGGCAGTCAGAGTTAATGAGGAGGATAACAGATGGCAAACATAATCTAAAAACGTGTTTTTACAAGATACAAATAGACATAGTATTCTACTATCATTCTACTACTCATATCCTCCACATATTACAGAAGTGTGATCGAGCTGCTTTACACCGAGGACCTCCCTCTGACCCCCTACAGGCAGCGGGTCCACTACCACCACCATGCTCCGCTTACCTCAGCAGTGGAAGCCTGCCTCTGCTGCCTCAGCCCCGGACATCCAGCGCCAGCGACCCGGAGCAAACCGTCCGCGGAAGCCCGCACTCCGAGCCCCGAACCGCGGACCGCAACCATCAGTCGAGCCAACATCTTGCCACCAGAGGTCCGCTGCACTATCTGCACACAGACACGCCACACGGCAAGCACTTCCGCTGTGTTACCAAAACTATTTGGACTCCGGAATTTATGCGTTCCTTGGCATAAAACAGCAAGTCTATTGCAAAGACTTCTGGGAAATGAAGTTATTTTGCTCACCGGCTAGATCGCAGAGCCCGCACACAATTTTTAAGTTTCTAAAAATAGATTTCACAATGCGTTACAAAAATACAATGTGAAATAAATAAATAAATAAATAAATAATGCCATATCTTTATTTAACAAGCCTCCTGTCAATGTTATCAAAATTATTCAAAGCACATGCTAACAGCATGAGTGAACTGTCGGCTAGCTAAAATGTAAAAGTGAAATGAAATTCAGTTGCTGTACAAGTACATTCATTTGAAGTTTGAAAAGTAAGAGTTTAGCTGTGATAAGCAATGAGCTATGTGGCACTGAATTTGTGAAAACAATTGTGGATAAAGAAATGCTTGGTAACTCCACTTCATATGATATTGTAAAATAGAACAATCCATGTTGCATTCTCCATAATTTCCCTGCTGTTTTCACTACCATGGACCTTGACAGTTGACTGATTAGGCGTGCCAGCCAATGCCAAACAGATTCTACAAACTTTAACCAGTTCTCCGCAGCCCTACAGCCACAGTGGAAGGAATCATCATTCAGAATAACTCCAACCTTTAGATGTGACTTGTCCCTGTCCCAAAAATAAATCTACAAGGTGAGTATCCACACGTTTGCTTGCCCCAGTCTGCCACCTCATGCCCCCAACCGACATCACTGAGTCATCCTTTAGCCTTAGAAAACTAATAATACCTCCATGTGCCTGAGGCTATTTTAGATCTTGAGGGCCTGCCAGGGTTGGGCTTGTGTGTCTGAGCATATTTGGAGGGAGGTGGAGGGGGTAACGAGCGTTTGAAGGGCTTCCTCTAACTGTCCCTCCATGTTTCCAGTTACTCTCAGTGGACAGTTGGGTGGGCTAATTTGGAACATGGGTGCACACAAACATGATTAGCAGAAGGGGGTGGCACTGGGGCGCTGTGCAGTTGCTCAGTCAGAAACATTCTCTCACAGAGAACCCAGGGACAAAACTGCTTTCAGACATCGGGGATTCCTTCACACTCATCATTTGGGATGCATTTTCATTTTGACTGGACTATCTTTGCCTGTCCCACCTTTTGTGGATTTTTGTCTCTCTCTCTCTCTCTCTCTCTCTTTTTTTTAAAAAATGAAACAGTAGATATGCGTTGTGGATTTTGACTACCTGTGTAATGAGGAGGAAAATGGCTGATGACAGATAGACAAAACCAGGAAAAGGAGACTTAAGGAAGGTGAGCTGGAAAAGCAAACCACTATCTGCAGACTCATTTCATTATGTAAAAACCGCACAGGATTTGGAATCAGGCAGCAATCGGGTTAATGAGTCATTCACCCATTAGATAGGAACTCTTACCGTCCTTTGGTCCTTGATTCAAACTCCAACATAACGCCTTCCTGTGTTTGACAATCAGCTCTATTAATAGCGCTGATAAACCAGGACCCATTAGTTTTTCTCTCCATGACGGCCATCTGCTCTTTTCATGACATGTTGTTCTTGCTATTGCCTTCCTCATTCACATACAGGATAATCTACTTGGTACTGTCTTCATTATAAACATGAGATTATTTACAGGATGCTAATCTGCAGCCAGTTTTAATTGCGAGTGTGAAGGAAACTTTCACATCCTGACAGTAAGCATTTGCAGTCATGAGATCTTTTGTTTGATAAATATGACATATGTAGACAGACACTGATAATTTGTTTTATACACATAATAAGAATTTTCCAGGTTTCAATAAGTCACTCAGCTTTATTCACTTTGTGTCTCATTTAAAGTACTGTCAAAGAATTTCTCATAGATTTGCCAGAATTACCAATCTGTCAGATAAGGCAGCACTATATATTTTTTTTATTATTATTTTTTGTTTTTGGAAGAGGTCACCCAGTGAGCCTTCTGAACAGTCATAGTGATATCCTCACTGAGGAGGAAGGGTTGACTTATTGGTTCCCTGAACTACCTGCATCCATCAAACTGTTCAGTCACCGTGAGAGCCGACAACATGTCGAGGCCTTCCTCCTCCCACACCACCCCTCAGCTCTACAGGGTCAGTGACAAAGACCTGACCGAGATCGAGCTCCACTCTGTGGACTCCATCAACGACCTGCACCGGATGCATCACGAACACAGCCACAAAGGTACTCAACACAACCTGAACACCACTGCAAGGTATACACACAACAGAGGTACATAAACTTCCAAAACTTAGCACAATCATAGATGTGCCCACATTGATCAGAGATCACCAGAAAGGTTGCCTCATCTACACACACACACGCACAAGCCCATGCACCTTGATGCCCCCTTTCAGAGGTATACACACAAGCAACCTCATGTCACCAACGATAAACAAACCCTTATATCACTACTAGATTAATGCACCCTTGGCTTAGCCACAAAAAGTGTACACGCAACCAGAATACAGCAACATGACAAAGCACATATGCACACACGCAGATTGTAGGAAGCACACACCCTTAACATTTCATTGGAACACATATATCCAGATGACATGTTTGATTGTGAAAAAAGACAAACACTTCTCAACACTGACGCCTTCTGTTGTTGTTGAACGCAGCAACGCGCCCCCCTCGCCCAGCGTACACCCCCTCCCCGAACGGAAATCTCTTCACTTGTGACGCGCCAGCTACTAATCCAAGACGACCTCCGGCCGGCAGCAAGTGGCAGAGTCGTCTGCAGGACATGTTGACTCCCAGTTCGTCTCGGGCCTATGCTATGGGTTGTGCCATCATCACTCTGCTGCTGCTGACTGTATTGCTCATCTTCTATTTCCTGGGTAAAAAAACCCAACTCATTCATAGTTATTATTTCCATTCATTAATCTTTAAAAAAACAAACAAAAACAAAGCCATATACTCTCATGCAACTTCTTGAATTTGGAATTTTGCTTCATTATGGTCAAACGCAAGTGTCTCAATGTTTTTTTTTGTTTGTTTTTTTTTTGTTTCCCTCACAGTCCAGCAGGGCGGCGCTGTGCAGCGGCTAACTGAGGCACTGAAGCAGAAGGAGGCGGCAGCCACAGAGCTGTCGCTACTCATCCAGGAACTGCAGGCACTCAGACACAACTTGACAGCACTGAGAGGAGGGACATGAGGGAACCACAACAACAACAAAAAAAAAATCACCTCGTTAACGTCACTTTTCACACACTCAAACGAACACAATTCCTCGTGACTCAAAAACATGAAATGATTCACATAACTCATTCTGTTGTTGAGCAACAGTGCACATTTATTGCTGGTGCCAAACAAATTATACTGCAGCAGTGTAATTGCTTGACATAGTGAGCAACATTTATCAAGCAGTTGTGTCTATTTCTGTGATGCTAGCTTGAGTGGATTAGAACATTGCTAAGCATGTGTCTATTTGCTTCTCTGTACTTTTTTGTTTCTCTTTCTTTGTCTTTTACAATAAATTGAACCTGTGCTTGTGCATATAAGATACCAGTGAATCTATATTTGATAAATATATTAATCTGAATAATTTTCCTTGACTGCAGCCCATCGCTGTGGCTTTTAACCTTTATTCTGACAGTTTGACCCATTCCATCCAGTGTAGCACTGACACCGAAAGTGGCTGGAATTGAGCTCTCGTTTATCAGGCTTGGACGCCACACGCGAGAAGAACATGTGACCAGAGTTGGGGCGTCGCCGGACGCAGCGCCCGTTGCCGTGGCAGAGTCTGAGGCTGCAGCGGTGGGCGTCAGCCGTCAGGGAGCGGATGAAGGGACCCAGGACAGTGTGAAGGTAGTCCCTGAGGAGGGCGCACTGGTGCTGGGAAGGTTCGGGGAGAAACAGTCGGGGTTGCATGTCAGAAACGCGCACAGACGCACGCGCACGGAACATTTTCATGAGTGTTGCACACCTCAGATTTGGCGAACTGCGTCTCTCCCCACAGCACCACGCCGGCGGCTCCCAGCGCTGCACTCTCTCCCAGCGTGTGCATCAGGTCCGTCTGCTCACACAGCACCATGTGTGTTTGTACCACGCAGTCCCATCAAGCGTGAATGAGCGTACACGTGTGTGTGCGTGTGTCTCAGGAAGCGCGACAGGAACCCTACCTCGTTAAGGAAATTCAGCGTGTGTGCGAACGCCAGCCTGGCGTAGGGAATGACCGGTGTGGAATGGCTGGAAGTGTTTCCGTGGCGCCAAACCGATGCCACCCTCAGAGCCTCCAGCACTGTGTGCCTGGGGGAGACACACACACACACACACACACACACAATTAACGCTGGGACATCAATCGCAATTGAACTGAACTGACTCTGGGAGTATCTAATAGTAATAATAGTAGAAAGAAAGGGACAGATCCCAGACAGCCGACTGACCTGACCATCAGAACGGCGTCCCTGGAGCCCCCGAGGCTCTGCTGTTGCAGGTAGATGCTGGGATAGAGAGCCGTGGAGCCGAACCACAGCCAGGAGAGACGGTCGTTAAGCCTTTTGGTCCCTCTGCGGCAGAGTCCTGTGTAGCTCTTGTCTAATTGGACATTAGAAATACATTTTAAAAATATACAAATGCACAAAACAGGTGTGACATCAGAATTCATGCATTGACATTTTACACTTTAAACTCAACACTCCATAAAGGGTAACGGAACACGCTCTCCAAATGACCATCAATTGCAAATTATAGAGCAATTAGATTTTTATTTTCTTGTAAATTGAGTGACAGATTGAGGTTACTTTTAATTTCAAGGAATGTAAATGCCTTTTAACCATTTTGCCACCACTTACATTTTTTAACATAACTAAAACAATGCTGATTGGTAACTTTTTTTTTTTTTTTTAGCCTTTAGTTAACCAGGTCAGTCCCATCGAGCTACAACAATCTGGGAAGCCTGGCCAAGACCGCAGCTTTAAAACATCAAGTTCCAACAATTAATTCAGCAATGTGGAATTACACGGTAAAATTGCACTGCATCAAAACAACAGAATAGTGGGACAATAGAGGGGACCCTGGCGAGATGAATGTGCACCTACCTGTTGTCCTCTGCTTATTGAAGCAGACTGGAAAGCTGTAAAAGCCCCAGTGGCCACGCGGCCGCTCTCGGACCACCGCCTGCAGCGTCCCCTCCATGTACTTCTGAGCGCTTTCCTCAAACTCCCTCCTCGCCGCCGCCACGGTGGCCCTTTGCGACAGATAGGGACTCTGCTGTTTCACCAGCAGCTTGGACAGCTGCCTGTATTTTCTCTTGGCGCCAGAGTTCCTCCCCCACAGCGGGTGCCACTCCTCCCAGTCGATGACGCCCAATCCGGTGAAGTTTGGCCACAGCATGCCGGACACCTCTGTGGTGGTGAGTGCCAGGTGTACCGAGAGGTTACCGAGCTGAGGCAGCCCTCCGTTCACCTTCCCGCCCTCGTGGGACAGGTAGGGATACGTGCCCAGGTGGTCACGGTAGTAGATGGTCATGCGCTGGAGAAACAGAAACATTGGGCTTTGAAGTTATTTAGGGTTACAACTGAAGAAAGTTTTACAGCCAATTTTTTTGCTGTTTTGTTTCGGCTTGGAGCGCATTCAGCATCGTCATCGACCCCATTTCCAATACAGGGAGCAAAGTAGCTCGGAAAATGATTCAGCAGAGAGCGTTGCAGGAAACAGCTAAATGGTGATTTTAAAGATGAGCGAACAGAAGCAGCAAATCAGAATGCAATTCACATGCAAGATGTTGTTGTCTATTAGCACTACTCAGACTTTTAAAAAAAAATAGTTAAGTAAGAAGCTAATATTATATATATGTGTGTGTGTGTGTATACATATATATGTATTTATATATATGTATACACACACATAGTTTTTAAGCGAAAAAAATGTTAAATGGTTTGTGTTTTTAATGATGGATTCTAATGCAGCTAGCTTGCTTTACTAATTATTCTATATACATATATATGTATATGTATGTACACTGGCAGCAGTCTCTTTGCTCCCTGCGACATCACAGAGTCACTACACTGAGCCAGTTCATAGGACAGCAGTGAGGAGGATGCTGTGGCCCACTGGGAACAATCACCTGCCCCTGGAAGCGCTGCCGCTTGTTCTCAACAATGTAAAAGTCCTTCAGGTCCAGGTCAATGTTGTGGCGCCTGTGGCAGCGAGCCGTGGGCATGTTCCACACCACGGTGAAGGGCAAGTTACGCAGAATGGGTGGCGCCGCTGCGGGAGGCACAGAAGGAGGGGGGCTGTGGGAGGAGCCTGGACCGGAGGTGGAGGCATGTGATGGGGGGGTGAAGGAGATGAGAGGGAGGAAGAGCAGGAGACAATTCAGCAGCATGGCTGTTCATCAGTGATGGGTCTTTCCTGACAGACAGGGAGAGAGAATATTTTCATCAGACTGATTCTGGCTGCTGACAGTAGAAATTAACATTTTTGAAATAAAATCTCTTTTAAATCAGACACCATGCCAGTCATCTACATTATGGTTTTTCTGTGACTGTCCAACGAGCTAGCAAATATTTTTCAATAAAAAGCAAACTGCTTCAAGTCATTTGGTTGAGTTGCTTGTCAATAAAGATGACTGATTTCCTCCTGGAAATGTGCAATTGAAGATTTTAATAAAATTCCTGATTTTCAGTTTAAGTTTTCTGAAAACACTTGATGTTATCATCAAAATGTATGAATGTAAAAATATCATCAGTTCTTTTCAGATCTGACTTGTTGTCTTCTTCTGTGCTAATGGTCCATTTTCATTGGGTTTTCATTTTCACCAAAACGCATCAAGTTGTAAGGTGGAAAGTGCCACCTGTTCTTAAAATGTGTTATATCCGCAATACACTAATTCTTTGGTAAGGGTTAAATCACATACAAGCATCCTGTGCAATGCAAGTCAGTCAGGCCAGGGTCAAAACACACTAATATCAAACAACACACTTTAAGGGAGCACTTTTTTAATTGCAAATTTCAATATTGAACTAAAAACACTCAAAAACAAACCGAGAGGTAGGAAGCTCGTGTAAGCGTGTTTGGAGTTTGGCTTTGGTTCAGTAAACATATTTCGGTCTGCATTTGAAATGTCTTACACCCCAGACGTGAGAAGCCCTTGTTGTTCTGGTTTGATTTGTTCATTCAGTTCACAGGTTTCAGCCCAGAGGCACGAGCTGCTGGGCCACTTCACAGCCACGTCCATCAGACGGCCGCTTTGTCAAATGTCTTTGTGCATCCAAAAGATGGGAACTCCTCTGAGGTCTCTGTAGGGGGTCTCGCTCAGAGTCTGTGCAACTGGCTGGCCTGCAGATGGAGGCGGAGGAGGAGGCGGGGGAGGGATGGAAGGGTTGAGGGGTGGAGGTGGAGGGATGGGAGGACTGTGTAGCGGTGGAGGAGCTGGAGGCGGTGGAGGAGGAGGGGCTGCTGAGTCTCCGTCCTCTTGTGGAACTTGGGGGTTCCCTCCGCTCTGCGCCCCCTTCCCTGTTCTCGCCTCCTCACTGGGCATCCCGGAGAACCTCAGCAGCGCCCCCATAGGAACAAACGCCGCCATGGCGCCGGCGTTCTGCACCGGTGTCGAGAGCACGTAGCCCACGTGGGCGTAGAAGCGCTGCTTGTCGTGCGTGGTCAGGCACAGGCGCGCGAAGCCCCTGCTCCTGGCGTAGAGCTCCGCCTCCCGCATCAGCGTGCGGCCGTAGCCCCGCCCACGCTCCGCCCGCGGCACCACCACTGACTCCACGAAGAGACTGCCGCCGCGCCCCACCACCCGGGACAGGCGGGCGTGGCCAACCAGCTGCTCCGCCCCTCCGTGCACCCGCAGCAGCGCCAGGCAGACGGGGAAGTCTGCGCAGGACTTCTGCAGGGAGTGGACCCTTGCCGCCTGGCTCCTCTTCCACTCCGAGTTGACCAGGTCGGCGCAGGGCACCAGCAGGTCCGGCCGCAGGTGGATGGGCACCGCCCGGGTCGTCTCCGGCTGTCCGCAGTCTTTCCCGACATTCTGAGTCTGACCGTCAGACGCTGATGATGTTGTTGTTGCTGTGGAGTGTGGGTCCCCGCTCGGTCTACCTCCGCTCTCTGGTTGGGAATCTACTGCTGTTAAGGGTTCAGACCTGCAGTGATCAGGGTTGGTCTAAAGTCAGTCAGCTGCTAGGTGGCAGATACTAGGATGTAGAAAGTGCTTTAATCATGCAGTCCGTCCGTCCGTCCGTGCGGTTCGTTTGATTAAATTGTGGTCTGACACAGCGGGACGGAACTATTTTCTGAGCTGACTAACGATACTGTCGGAGGAGGACGACGAAAGCAAACCAGTGATCCGCCTTAATTCTGTTTCCGCCACAGAGTGTGAGAACATCTTTGAGATTTCCGTGCCCAGAAGTGCAGACAGATGATGGACGCACTCGAAAACTGGACTGAGTGTAAACGGTCCATTTTCAGGTCAAAGTTGTTTGGCCCATTCTAGAGGCTGGGACGACAGCTGACAGACCTGAAAACTCATTCTAAAAATAGATAATCATTTCTAGGAAGTTCTACAACTTTAACAGGATTTCTATTCTCAACTGAGATTATCATCAGGAAGAGATCATAAGCAATAACTACTTTTAACATAAAAAAATGACAAATTGTATGCAGTATATTGAACATCAATTGCTGCCGCTATATGCAGATATGCCAATAAAGTAGACTAAAAAAGTAGCTCAGTAGAATAACCAACAGAAAAACTTTGATGTAAACTTTGACAGTATTGGCTTTCACATGTAACAACAGAAAAACGATGTGTTGCTAAGTCAATTTCTTATCAGGCCTTTGCAGATACCACTGAGGACATTTGTTTTTTGTTTTTTTTATCACCTTCGGTGCTGAAGAGACCAACCTCCCAAACTGAACCATGACATTTTTACACCTTCAAGTTTGGTGCTGACAGTTGACTTTACAGAGGGTTTGAACCGAGTAAGTTTAAGAAAGCATAAAACTCCTTTATAAAATTTGCTGCACACATTTTTCTGTAAAGTTCTTCGCCATAAATTTATGCGAATTCAAGATTAATTCCAAAACGAGAAGGATTGAACGCAGTGAGGAAATGTTTAACTTATTTAAATTGTGCCTCAATATGCAGACTGGTATTATTTTTGATAGGATAAATAAGAACTAAATGTATAATAACAAAACCCCCGCCATACACAAAATATTTTAGAAAGAGCCGCGACGGACCAACTTACCACAAGAGGAGAGCTGCAGTCAGATGACTGACAAGACAGATAGCTGAAGTCAGTGAAGTACTACCCACTGAACGGAAATTACATTCCAATCAGAAAAAAAGGACGTTACAAATACAGGAAGCTGGTGGAAGCGTGAAAAGATCAGAAGCCTGTTACTTCAGCATAAGCTTCTCATTTCTGCTTCCTCTGACAAAATCAAGCTGACAGTATCTCGCTGAATGTTATGGTCTTTCTATTTCAAATCTCTAATAAAAACAAAAAATTAAAACCTGAGTTTTGCAATTTGTTGCAATCAAAAGATATTATTCACTTCGACTAATGTTTTGATAATCTCTTTATATTTTTGCAGTAGGTTGCAACAGAATTACATATCCTGATGATGTCTAATTCAAGTCAACATTATATTTAGGATTTGTGACATACAAATATTGATAGTATTCATTATTATTTTTTTTTTTAAAAAAAATGGTACGGATAAGTTTAAAGAACAATTTATTTTGTTGGTTATAGATGGTAATTGCATCTGGTATTAGATGCATTTCAACTCGAGTCACTGTAACTCATAACATTGCAACTTTTAAATGTATCGTATTTGTGTGTGAGATGTGATACATAGCCAAGCAAAGTATCACTACCAACATTTATTTTCACATTTTTGGAAAGTCACAAATACATTTTGGCTATTAGTGTGTTTGTTATTTTTTTTGTGTGTATTCATCTATGCACCGACATTTAATTTTGGACTGCTAATATCAGCAAGGAAACGCGTTTCCTCCCCAACTAACGGCACCAGCTGAGAACCCACAGATATATCGGAAAAAAGATAAACGTGTTAAAGAAAAGAAGAAGAAGAAAAAAAGACGACCTCACACTATTTTATTTTTTACTCAATTACCTCACTCCTGCCACTCCGCGTTAACTTCCATGTATGGCAAGAGTTAGCAGACTGAAGCCAGTCCGGCGTGCTAGCTAGCTTCTGTCTGGACTACTTTCTCTTACAGGCGTGTTACGGCTGTCAAAGATAACCACGTGTTTACGCCTTTTAAAAGCTGCACATACCACGGGGTCATACATTATTTCTTTACAGCCGAACAAAGTTACCTACATGTTTAACGCCGGCGTTTGTCATCGGTGGGCGTCGGTGGTAAGATTCTGTTAACGCGCATTTGCAGAAACTTGCTGGAGTGTGACAGTACGCTACGGCAACACCGCTCAAACAAACTACGTCACATACGACATTCCTGGCCAGCTACTCTCGGCGTCTTTGCTGGATGTGATTACACAAGAGGCTTAGCCGCAGTTGATGACGTCCATTCTAACGACTAAACTCCAGCTACAAATTCATTCATTCATTCATCTTCTATACCCGCTTATTCCTATTCAGGGTCATGGGGGTCTGCTGGAGCCTATCCCAGCTGTCTTAGGGCGAAGGCAGGGTTCACCCTGGACAAGTCGCCAGTTCATCGCAGGGCCACATAGAGACAAACAACCATTCACACTCACATGCACACCCTACGGACAATTTAGACCTAGGTTCACTTGACCTCACAGGCATGTTTTTGGACTGTAGGAGGAAGCCGGAGAACCCGAAGAGAACCCACGCAGACACAGGGAGAACATGCAAACTCCACACAGAAAGGTCCCAGGCCCGGGCCCCGGAATCGAACCCACGACCTTCTTGCTGTGAGGCGGCAGTGCTAACCACTGCGCCACCGTGTCGCCCAGCTACAAATTATTTGGACAAATTTATATTGATGTAATCCAATCACGAAGGCTTGCAAACGTAACTACGGCACGAACACCAACTCCATCTTTAGACCTAGAAAACAAACCAGTCGTAAAATAATGTCCTTAAATAAATAAATTAAATCCTATTTGAAATCGAATAATTAATTCAATATAAAAAAATGTTGATTTTAACAACTATGTGTGCATTTCAAGAACAGCCAGGAACACAACAAAGCCAACAAATATATATAAAAAAAGAAGCTATAGTTATAGCAAAGGTCTCACTGCAATATCTCTGTGAAAACAGTTCCTTTAAAATATGTGTCACTCAAATAGCTCGTTGCATGACAATAATCAGGTTATTTTCTTTTGAATGAACATACAGTATGAGGTATAAAAAAAAATTGACATGGACAGCTGAGATTATTAAGAAAACGTTTGCTTTATTTTTTTTTCTGTATTTATTTTTTGTTGTTTTTTTTTTTAAATCCAGGACAACTCATTCAAAGATAATCAAGGAGAAATAAGCACTACTGTTTTTTTTTTATTAGAATTTCTTCTCTGTTTATACATCTTGTCAGAGATGAAGGGTGAATTTTATCAGATTTGGTCAAAGTAAAACGAAAATAAACGAATAATAACAATACATTAATAATTAAGTCTTACATAATACGTAATAAGTGTGGCGTCAATAATAGAATAAGAATGGCCCAGAAAAAGTGTCATTATCGTTTTCACGGTTGTTGTTCTTCTTCTTTTTTCCTGTGGTACTGCAATAATCACCAGCACTAACTCAATTCAATCAACAACAGTAGAGGAAGAAATGGAGCGCACCCCAAAGTACAGCACCCCTGCCTCCCAAAGAGGAAACACTTTTTTTTTATTTAAATAATATTTTATCAAAGCTTCTTTATTTAATCTTCATAAAACATTTCTAAAACATATGTCGTCATTAAACTCTTCTCTCTCTCTTTTTTTTTTTTTGCATTTGACTCATTTTCCTTGTCTGAGAGTTTCTCGTCTCCTTTTTTTTACCACAATGTAACTGTTGATGCCAGTGTGGTCACCAAAATGTTTTTGAATATCTGTACCTCTGTGTGCGTGCGTGCATGTGTGTGTGTGTTCAACAGGTGCTTGCAGCTGCAACAACTTTGAGTTGTCCAAGTGCTCATGTGAATGCAAAGCCTACACAAAATTAGCATGATGATGTGGTTTTTGAACATAACGTGTGTGTGTGTGTGTGTGTGTAAGAGAGAGAGAGAGGGGGGCGGGGGAGAGAGAGAGAGAGAGACAGAGAGAGCGAGATCTGCATTGCACTATGTCACCTGTATTAAGGTAACTGCAGTGGCGACATTCATACTGCAAAAGTGAAGCTGGCTCAGTCAACACAATATGTGGCCTCTAGCTGTGTGTGTGTGTGTGCGTGTGAGTGTGTGTGTGCACGCACAACAAAGTAAGCATATCAATAAGGGTCGGGATTGTGTGTTTGTGTTTGTGTGTGTGTGTGTGTGTGTGTGTGTGTGTGTGTGTGTGTGCCCAAGGGTGAGCAGATTACGTGAAGTGCGCCTCTTGTGGCGTCTGCTTGAAGTGTCAGTGTGGAGGAGGGACTTGTGTGACTGTGAGCATCCATGCACTTGCAGCTGAAGCCAGTCTCTCATGTGTTCTGTGTAGAGCTCACTATGACTGTAAGTAACGTAAAAGCCATAGCGTGTGTGCGCATGTGCATGTGTGCATGTGTGCGTGTGTGTGTGTGTGTGTGTGTGTGTGTGTGTGGTAGTAGTAGTAGTAACATTAGAAGGCACGGAGGGTGGTGTGGGAGGCTCAGTCTCTCAGGTCCATACTGGAGCCAAACAGGGCCACCAGCTGCTCCTCATAGTGGGCGATGTTCCTCTTCATGATCTCCTTACAGGAGCCCAGCAGGCGCTCAAACGCCTGCACGTCTATTACTGCAGGGATGACACAGAGGGGAGGGGGTCAGGTGTGGCTTTGTAGAGTCACAGTTGGTTCCTCTAAGAATTCTCAGTGTTGTGCCCATAACGATTTATATAAAAAAAAAAATTCAAGTTCATTGCAATAAAGATATATATTTTTTGTGATTTAAACACCATAAATGTCAACCGACAAATATGAACTCACCTTATTTACACATATGACCTTCTTACAAACATAATATCTTGAAAAAAATTTTTTTTTCAAATACTACACTCCAAAATTTCCTTTTGCAGGAAAATCCACAATCATTACATTTAATGCCGTGTCTCGCATTTTCTTTACATTTTTTTTCCTCCAACAATGATCCTTTGTGCCATGAGGAGATGCACATGCTTATGAACAGTCAGGTTCGGGGGCGTCGGTCTTACCCAAACACTTCATAGCGCCCACTGCGTAAGCCGAGGCGGCCCGCGGCTTGTTGGTGACCAAGGCCAGCTCCCCAAAGTACTGACCCCTGGTACACCTCGCTATTTCAACCTCCGCATTGTCCGCATGGTCTGCTTTCGTCTGCAAGGAGGGAGGAGGGGGGGATTAGGTGCAGGAACAACGAAACGTTCCCCTCGGTGAAAAACACTTAGATCTTCAAATGTAAAACCACAACTGCCACTGCTGCTGGGGAAAGGAAGGAAATGTTCACTTTATTATTATTTTTTATATAGTGAGATGTGTCCGTGGTTCTATTTGTGCCTTAGAGGATAAACAGACATCCAACCCCTGCTCATCACTGCGAAATGAAGCTGTTAAACAGGATCTTACTTTGCTCTTCATCATGATCTTGACCTCCCCAGTCTCCACAATGTAGAAACAGTCCGCCTTGTCGCCCTGAGGAGCCAAAAGACACAGTTTGTGGTGAGATCCTCGGCGTTTGCATGGTCTCTCTCTCTCTCTCTCTCTCTCTCTCTCTCTCTCTCTCTCTCTCTCTCTCTCTCTCTGAAACCTCAGTGAGTGGACGCCCACCTGTGTGATGATGCGCTCTCCATCCGAGAACTGCTTGGCTCCTAATACATCCACGATCTTCATCCTCTCCGCCACCTGCACAGTGAAACGGGGCATCGTGAGGGGAGAGAAACAATGAAAATGCAGTCTGGTGAGAACTCACGACGGTGCACGCAGGTCACCGATCATGTTAACACTTTTATGGCTTCTTCACACATCAGATGCTGGACAGGTGAGTGAATTACTATAAGTTTCCATCAGTAAGTGAAAAAATGTTGATGGTAAAAAGATACTTGATTAAGAGGACCTGTTTGTGTTGACTTACACACATGCTTCCAGCAGTGTGGATGTTGATTAATGATGATGAATCTATTTCTTTTTTTTCTTTTTTCTTTTTTAAATATCTGAAATAAAATTAGAGGTAAAAAAAATAAAAAATAAAAAACCGCAGCAAACCAACAGAAAGCAGATCTCACCTCCAGCGATTTGAGTAAGGCCACAGACTCAATGAAGGTCTCGTACATCCTCCTCTTCTTCGCGTTGTTCTTCAGGATGAGTCTACGAAATGTGGCGCGGTCCTGGGTAAAAACAAACAAACAAAAAAATAAGCAAGTAAACCAACACCTCCCGCTGAAGGGAATTGGCTGCAGGTGGTCCTAATATGTGTGGCCACAGGGGGGCGCTAGAGCCGCATAAAGCGTTACAGAAGAGCGCCGGCTCCATTCATGGCTAGCTTAACTCCATTCTTAACGAGTCTTCACAGAACACAACTAGGTGAGCGTTTAGCTTTTCAACAAGGGGAAAACCTGCAGTCGGGAAAAAAAAAAGAAAAAAAAAGCTCGGTAATGGAGAGAAAAAAACAAAACGGAGAGAAAAAAAAACCCAGTCATGAGCCCTTCAACTCCACTTTAAAGACCAGAACACAGCTCGTATTTCTGTTTTACTCATGCTTAAAAATACTCCCAAGAACACAAACCCCAGTGTATTTGGATCACATGCTTACCAGCCCCCACAGCGCTCCGTCCTGGGTGGCGACGATGGTGGCGGCACGGGGCGTGTTGTACATGAGCGCCAGCTCCCCGAAGCTGCCCTTATTGTTATACTGACCCACGCATGTTCCTGATACCACAATGTCAAACACTCCCCTGCAGGGCGAGGACAGAGGCAGGCGGTGGGTGAGGGGGTCAGCAGAGAGAACAAACACACAGGAAAACTGCAGCAAGATCACACGTCCAAATGAGGATAGCAGCAAAGCTACTTGAGGGTGCGTTCAAGTGTGTCATGGTTAACGTGCTTGAGGTTTTGGGTGTGAATGTGTGTTTCAGCAGATCTTCCCAGACTGCCGATATGAGGAGTACCTGTGGAAGGTCATTTTACAACGTTGTTTTTATTCTTGAGTGAGGCATCATTATTATCATCTATACAGTACTTGTATTTCACATCTAACAATGACTGGCAAGTCATTTCCTGTCTTGGCACCATATGGCCGGTGCCTCTTTCGGGTTTATTTGTGGAGATCCTTCTCACAAAGATAATCACACTCAGACCGCAGCCGCCGCCGCCGCCTTACCGTCCTTAATGATGAACACAGGATATTTTGGAAGACATCCTTCACACGGAGGACAGAGGAAACACTGTATGCTTAAGTTACATTATAAAACGGGAAACATCAGCACCCTTTGTCATATCACAGGGTGTGTGGACTGCTAGAACTGTGCCTTTTTGGACATATTTTCTGAAAGGTGGAGCTAGCAAAAAAAGTAAACAACAGGGTTTCTACTGAAAGGAGACAAATTATTGCGAGAAATCCTTAAAGCTTGGATAAAAATCTGAATAAAGTCTGTGTTAAAATGAGATCTTAAGCGTTCCCGTTTCTGTTCTGGTGCCTGTTCTTCGATTGTTCTCGCTCTCATCCCGCCCTGCCGGTGACATTAGCTACCACCTCAGCCCAATGCGGGCCCGGGGAAAACCCCAAGATATATATATGACCAGGCAAGCATGCTACTCTTAAAGGTCATCGCATTTTTCTCGCATAGGAAGCACGCTGAGCTGGAAACACAGATGCAAAAGATAGCACAATACGAGGGGAGTCGCACCGCTGAGCTGCGCCGATTTGGTGCCACTCCCACCACGAGCGGAGGCCAGAGAGGCACAAACAGTGAGCCTCAGTCTGCCTCAGAGGTTAATGGCAACATCTTCAAAGCTCATTATTATGATCATAACAGCACCGGAACATCTTTAACACACTGCGGCAATTCTGACTCAAATGCATGACGACAAAAGCAGCATTTTGCAGGTCACGCAGCGAAAACAACTGTTGCCTTTTCAGTCCAAGATGAATTTAATCGTTACAGAAGATTGGACCAATCACAGCGCTCCTACCACTGGGAGCCTGCCCGGGTAACAAAACACGTCCTGTCAGCCTGTTTACACAGCAGCAGTTTACACTAGCAACATGACAGGAAAATTACACACAGCCTTCATATGTACTGTATGCACAGAAATACACACCTCCATAATCATAAAGAATGCGTTGTAAACACAATGGTAAACACAGCAGGAGCACCAGGAGAACTCATTCAAGTTGCTCACTTCTTCCAGACTTTGGTTGCACTCCATGTTTTAAATGTAAATGTGTGTGTGTGTGTGTGTGTGTGTGTGTGTGTGTGTGTTCTAATGTCCTATCTCTGTGTATGAAAGTCTGTATGAAAACCACAAACTTGTATGTGAGAGGCAAAACCAAGTACCGGTAGTTGATCTCTTTCTCGCAGCTCATTGTAACGTTATATTCACTCCCCCCCCCCCCCCCCCCAATTCACGCTCGCCTTATTTTGCAGGGACATGAAGAGCATAAAAAAACACTTCCAATATCTATATTCCAAGACCTCATCCGATGTGTGTGCTAAACAAACTGTGCACCGAACACTTACTGTCCCATCCAGGCGCGTGCATGCAAGTGCATGTGCGTCTCTCACCTCTCTATGACGTAGAAGTTGTCTCCGTCCTCGCCCTGGTCGATGACGTGCTCCTGGGGCTGCACCTTCAACTCGAACATGGCGTCCAGCACCTCTGAGAACTGCTCCTGAAGGAGGAAGAGGAGGAGGAGGAGGAGGAGGAGGAAGAGGAGACGGGAAGGATGCCAGACAGAGATAAGATAGAAGAATGAGGAGAAATGGGGAGCTACTTACTGCTGAGGATAAATAATAAGTTAAAAAAAAAAAAAAAAAGTCGCTCATGCGAGTGCTACTCCTGAAGGCAGATGAGATTAGGTTTAATTATCCCAGAGGAGAGGAAGCAGCGCAAGGAAGTACACAGTGAGATTGGGGGGGGGGGGTGGACTTTCTCTGTTCTTTATGTCTCATCAGGACATTCTGGCCTCAGATTTGATTTCACAGAGGCTGAGGGCTGTGATTTACAGTGAGTCAAGCCTTTGAATGGACATCGGGGGGGGAAAAAAGGGGGGACAAGACAAATTTAGTACAGAAGAATCTAGGACACAGAGGGAGATAGTGTCTTGAAATAATTTCTTCCACCATCAGAAGTTGGACATATTTGTTTGTTTTCCACGACCCTGGCATCATCTGACCCGTGCAGAGAATAGCTGCTTTGTGCCGGTGTGTCTACTATACAATAGGTTTTTTTATAAGCTGAGCAACAAGTGGGATTTTGTGTCAGCTCCGTGCAAGAGTTGTATCACAAAAATCAAATTTAGATGATCTGAGAGGGATTTCTGCTCCGAATATTTCACAGTTCTATATTTGGGAGCAAATTATGTTTTTTTTTCCCTCCTCTGAGATTTCCAAAATAAATTCTAAAAGGAAATAAAAATATCCACAAATATTCAGCTTTGTCTTTGGCTGTGTGAAAAGTCAGACCGTGTGTGTTTCCTGTTCGCTTGCAGACACCACGTGTGTTTCTTTTTTCTCGTGCAGCTGTGACCACCGTCGATGGTGTGTCGGCTTTCTGGTTGCTGCAGTGCTGGCCACGTCACGACGCCACTGCCAATTACTCGTCACGGGACCAACAGAGCGCAAGCAAAACTACAAAAACTCAACACCCAGCCGCGCTTCCTCTTGCATTGATCACAAGGGGACATAAAAGCATTCGGCGCGGACTGCGGAGGATTGCCGGCCAATTAAAGACAAATTAACCGACGCCTACGTTCGGACCCCCCCCTAGCTCAACTCCCTCTTGTGCCTTTCTGCATCTGTGCGCCTGTGCGCCTGTGTGTGTGTGTGTGTGTGTGTGTGTGTTTGAGATATTCTTTCACCTACCTGGTCGAGTGTTTTGAAGAGCAAGATGTCTCGGCAGGCCTCCTGCAGTCTGCAGCGCTGCACGTCTGTTTTTGGGTGAACCACTCGGGGCTCCGTGTCCTCGTCCTCCTCGTCTGGGTTAAACGCCTCCGCGCACACTGTGTATTGGAGGGGTGGGGTGGCATACAGGCTTTACACACCGCTGCATTTACATTTACAGCCGTCTGATTGCGGCGCAATGGCCTTCAGCAAATGATCCCCACACACACACACACACACACACACACACACACACACACACACACACACACACACACACACACACACACACACACACACACACACACACACACACACACACACACACAGAGCAATACTTGACAAAAAGGATTTGAAGACGCTGCGTCACCAGGTTCCAGGCTGATCTGTGCACATTGCACAAGAAATGAAATGCACAACCAACTGCGTAAATCAATGCCAATGTGCATGATTTCTATCAGTTGGTAAGTCGGCATCAGCCGCACTGTGAAGATTTTGTAAAATTGTAGTTTTGGCAGGAACAGCCTGTGTTTCTGCAGAAGGCTGCAAACAGAGAGCTAAATGTACTGTTGTCTGGAGAACTTTTCTGGATAAAGAATCAAACACAACCGCTCCTCTGAGGTCCGGGAGGAAAATGAATGATTGGGCACGAAAATGAATGTTCATCAACAGTTCAGAAACGTTTTTAACAAAGCACTACACTACAATAACTGCAATCACGATGTTCACTTTGGCAATCTTATCAATGCAATAAGAATCGTGCAGGAAGACAACAGTTGGTTAAATGAACATTTTTCTACACGGGTAGTAAATCTTATTATGACAGTGTGGTGGCAGGAAAGAGAAATTCACCTGTAGATACTGTGAGGGTCGTAATATACCTAGAACAAGTTACTTTTAAACAACTCTTTTGGACCCTCAACATTATTTAAGGGTTTAAGTGATGTGTTTCTTGCACATTTTACTTATCGCCGCTTATCAATGAATCATTAATAGATTGATAAGGTCAATCAACAAACAACTAATGAATTAACTGATAATTTGCATCCCTAATCACAACTGTGCATCGAGTGACTTCATGCAAAAATGAGCAGCCCTCTGACAAACAGACTTGCGAAAAACGCTTCCGCAGATTCCGCAATGGTCAGTCGGACCAAAGACCAACTTTAGAAAATAAGGGGATGCAACGGTGCGACGGACGGCAGCTGCGCTCGTCACAATGTAAACGTGGAGGCAGGGTGTCCGTTTCCTCGCGGTTTGAGGTTTCTGCTCACACGCACGCGCGCACGCACGCAGCACGCACGCACGCACGCACGCACGCACGCACGCACGCACGCACGCACGCACGCACGCACGCACGCACGCACGCAGGCAGGCAGGCAGGCAGAGCACAGGGAAAGGTAAGACGTTACACACAGAAGCCAAGAGAGGGATATTGTGTAACACGAGACCTGCGGGAGGAGGCCACATCATTACAGCCGAGCCCTGAGGCGGCCCAGATGTGAGGGAGCGACACACAAGGCGACACATTTCACCGCACTGGTCGACCAAGTACTGACAAGGTCATTTTGAAATTGTCACCACCGATCTGTGTCTCCTCGGACTCGGCAGGCAGACACACACACGCACGCGCGCACACACACACACACAGGGTGGCAACTGGCGTGACGGCAGACTTCGCCGTCTCTGCGCTTCTGCGTTATCTTTCAGCATTCATGCCGATCGAGTTTGGAACAGTGTGACCTGTGGAGCTCCCCCCCCCCCCCCCCCCCCGCCCCCCGGCTAACTCCTTCACCTCAGCCTGATCAGGCTGTTGAATAAAAGACGAGCCGAGCGCAGAGCTGTGACGCAGGCGTCTGGTTAATTAAAGGCGAGCCGGAGCGTAATCTCAGCCGACGGCACGACGGGACCCCAGAGCTCAGCTTTTACTATGACGGAAAAAAATGCAACACGGTTCCTGTTGGCCGTGTTCCTCGCTGGAGTTACAAGCACTAAAAGTCGTAAAAGCTGCAAAAAAAAAAGAGGCGTGCAGGTCCATCCAAGTGGTTTTTAAAGAGGAAAACTGCTTGACTTTGTTGCACTGCCAAAATATTGATTTGGGTAAACGGCCAAAGTCATATCTGTCTTATTTACAAACAGGGCAGATTTAAAACTAAATCAGAGTTAAGTATGTTAACGAAAGTAGATGTGTTTCAGAGTTTCTTTTGGTGAGAAAACAAAACAGTTTTATAATGTCAATAATTGGCTTAAGTGTTTTTTGTTCTAAACACTTTGGTGATTCTTTAGACTTGCAGCATTGTCACACGCTTCTGCATTTTGGCCACAAGCAACTCATTCTTAAAAATAGAATAAAATAAAAGCCCCGTCGTTAGAGCAGGGCGATACGGCCTAAAAGTCAAATCCTGATATATTCAGGCTGAATATCGATACACGATATATATCCCGATATTTTTTTCCCACAAAGTGAGAGTAAATGTTCAAAGTGGCTTTGAAACTGGATTTTTCAGTCAACAGTTGCAAAATATAAGGAATAAATAATTAATAGGTTTCTTCACCAGGGTTGTGAAGTGTTAAAAATAAACACTGTTTTTTAAATCAAGGCTCTGTAAGGTGCACATTTGAAAAAAACGATCTTAAATAAAAATAGCCTATAAAAAAAAGCCAATCTTTTTCTGAAACAAAAATATCATATGAGAAAAGTACAATACCAACATTTTTCTTAGTTTGACAACTTTAACTAAAACAGTTAAAACACGAGCAACAAGGCAAACACAAACTCCCTGCGAGTCCTGCAGCACAGCAGACAGAACCAGGACAAACATCAGCTGACACCCTGAGCATCGTCTGAGTGCAGCCCTCTGTGACGGCCGACCACACTGAACTACTCGTATCGAAATATTAGAGGGGCAATGGCGAGCGTGAGAAAACCGCGACTTTGAGAACACACACACACACACACACACACACACACACACACACGCACACACACACACACACCACACGACGACGACAATCCCAGTGGTGTTTGACATGCTGGACGTACACAAACACGCAAACCAGGAAAACACAGGTTGAACATTGTTTGACATCAACGAGTTGGACACAAAGCAGCCAGGCTGCCACTTAGCCTCGACACGCAAAGTGGGACACACACACACACACACACACACACACACACACACACACACACACACACACACACACACACACACACACACACACACACTTCTGCTTAGTGAGCCACTTACTTAGTGATGTATGCAATGTTGTCCCCCAGTGTGGATTACACTTCTGAGGGACATGACGTCAAAGGCAGGCAGGCAGGCACACACACACACAAACACACACACACACACACCTCGGGCATCTTACCTGACACTCTCCTGTTGAATCTGCTGGGCGGTGGAGCTGTTTGGAGACAAACAGAGAAGACAGGAAGTGAACATTAGAGCCAACTGGACAGCGTCACATTCTACGCATTCTTGCCCCACGCGCCTGCCCGCCCCCCCCAGTCGCTTTAAAATCCGGGAGAAGGCAGACAGACAGACAGTGAGTCAGACTGGCAGACCCGGCATTGAAGGGAGATAAGAAGGTAGAGAAAGACGGGAGCAGAGAGAAGGAGCTCAGTGCTGTGGAGGGGCCTTCCAAAGCCTTACAGGGATACATTGTGTTCGTTTGAGGGGTTGCAATTACAGATCCTCAGTGTTTCAATTCAAAATTATTTTCATCCGCGAAAGCCGCCGTGAGTGGCGGGCGCCTCGTCGCTTCACCTCCGTAAACAGCGGTGCTCGGCGCTCACAACGAGACAAATTGAAAACTAATAAGCAAGAAAACAGGATGAGAGTCAACAGCAATAACCGGCTGAAGCCGCACACACACACACACACACACACACACACACACACACACACACACACACACACACACACACACACACACACACACACACACACACACACACACACACAGAGAGCATCATAGGAAACCTTGTGGTTCTGTGTTCACTTTACCAGACAAATATTTACGTTGCGGGGAGATCAGAATGAAAAAGGTGTCGCTGTGAGAAGACAGCAGTCGCACCGGGGGCGCCACATCTGACGTCTTCTCAGCTTTAAGGTTGAGCATCAGAGGTGTTACTACAGGAGAGGCGACGGCAGAGCCGAGGTACGTCCGCGCCAGCGAAGCAAAGCAGCGGCTGCGGGAGCTCCTTTCACCATCGCTGCAGTTCAGCCTGCGCGGGAGACGGAGCGTTCCCCATCTCTGGGGATTTCATTCACGTGCACGAAGCGGGGAAGAGAGGCGGGAACAAATGCCAGCGGCCAATGAGGTGGCACCGGGATGCGCTCGCCCTCCGCTCTTCACCGCGAGAGGAAGTGCTTTCTCCAGTTCCGATAACGCTGCCCACATTTACTGACGCCATTGTTTACAAACTCGCAGCCGCTTCCTGTTTTTTGGGTCAAATATAAAAACCCCAGCTGGAGTTTCCTCCGACTACTCACAAGGGGAGGCTGATTGGTCCTGCAATAGTCAGACCGGCTGAAAACTATTTGGATGGAAACATTTCGCAACCTGCGTACAAAAAAAGAAAAAAAAGAAGGAGAAATCGGAGGAGTAAAAACACTGATAAACTAAATAAAAATGGCGCCTCTCTGAGTCGTGACTCCTGCTTTGTATTTGGGCTCCAGAGGGAACAGTCTGGGAAAAAAAAAAAAAAAAAAAACAGATTGAAAACTGAAACGCTCTAAGAATCGAAGAGAAACTGAAATGGACGAAAAAGAAACCCGAAAAAACGTGTTTTTTAATGTAGAGTGAAGACGAAGGCGACAAGAAATCAAAGTAAACCACGTCCCACACGGTCACGTGCCAATGCAATTATGTTTTCCAGAGATTAAAAAAAACAGGCAGAACACACACACACACACACACACACACACACACACACACACACACACACACACACACACACACACACACACACACACACGTCTCTTTGCAACACATCAGCTGAAGCAGGTTCGAGCTCCTGGTTGCGACTTGGGGGCCACTCGACACGAGGCAGCGTTCACCCAATAAGAGTCAGAAACGCGGCTGGATGTGACAATACATCAGGGCTGCTGGAGTCGCGGCCGAGCGAGAGAGAGGGAGGGAGAGGGAGACGGTTGCACGCGTGGCGTGTGCACACGTGTGTGACTGCTTGAATTCCCGCTCATCTCTGAAGCACACCGTGCGAAGGTGCAACATGGTGATAAAATGTCGGCGGAGCCAGGATGAGGTCAGGGTGCTAAACACCTGCTTTCTAACACCCAGCTGTCACTAGAGGCCAAGGACAAGGCTGCTTCTCGTGCACACACACACACACACACGCGCGCGCGCGCGCACGCACACACACGTACTTGTGGGTCCACTGCTACCTTATTACCATCTTGTCAGAGCCCATTAGATTTGGACTGTGAAGACAGCGACTTGGGGTGGGGGGGGGGTGAGGGCGGGGGTCACACACACACACACACACACACACACACACACACACACACACACACACACAGTCCAAGTCCAAGGCTCCGCCCACCGGCGGAGGAGATTGCTTGCCTCTACTGACGACGGCGATCAGCCGGCATGATATTGGGCCGCCACGCTGGCAGCCAGGCAGCATGTGTGGAATTTCTATGTAGCGTATTTTATTCCTAGGCTTTTTTGTGTGTGTTTACCACCTCGTAAAACCAGTTGAACAGAGTGAACATAGCAGTGGGACGTCACCAAGCCAAAGACTTCATACTTCACGCTCCATCAGATAATGAAGTGGCCGCATGCAAACAATCCGGCTCTTTTTGGTTTCGGACAGCCTAAAAGAAAACGTGTGTGTGTGTGTGTGTGTGTGTGAGAGAGAGTGAGTGAGAGCGAGGAATGAGAGAGAGGGATGAGAGAGAGAGAGAGAGAGAGAGAGAGAGAGAGAGAGAGAGAGAGAGAGAGAGAGTGCAATAGGAGGTCACTACTCGTGTCTTTAGTTCAGGGGGTGGGCAAACTTTCAGACTGGTGGAGCCACAATGGGTTCTAAAATGTGACAGAGGGGGCCCGCAGCAGCAGCAGATGGAGTGAGTGTTTTGCTGAGCCACCTCATAGGAGGAAAAAAAATATATCATGGGATATGTAGAAAACAATGTCAATTGAAAATGAACAAAGAAAACCAAAATCAGTGTCTTTGAAGCCCCATGCTATTTATCGCTTTATTGAAATGACTCTTAAATTACTGAAACAATGGACGAAACGCAGCTATTTTGCGATTTACTGACTATTAAAATAATTTCTTCAAGTTCAGCGGGCCGGATTAAAAAGCGTAACGGGCCGCATATGACCCCTGGGCCGTAGTTTGCCCACCCATGCTTTAGTTAGTTCCAAGTGACTTTGAAAACTCCAACAGCTTTACGATCATGTTTGGACGAAACAAACTCAGACAAAAAACAAAACAAAAACAACAACAACTTTAGATCACATTTTCTCTCTGTGATATTTTCCTGAGGCTGGCTTCTGTCCCAGTGTGAAGCCAATTTTCTCTGAGGATACAAAAAAAAAAAAAAAAAAAGAGAGAGAAAAGTCAATGAGGTGTGCCCCCCCCCCCCCCCCAAAGTGCTCAGAACGGAGAAACGCTGCTAGTTTTCGCTGAAGACGCTCGCACCGACGTCGTGACACAAGACAATGACAGCGAGGCCACAAACCGTAAACAAAACAAGCGGTCGCCCCGACGATGGCGAGTTGACAACACGCAGAGAGGTCTGCAGGTATTGTACTCAATTAAAGGAGGGTTTTCTTCCCCCCCCCCGCACTCGCAGACGAGAAGATTACAGTTTTTAATCAATTGACATAAATGTATTGCGGCCGCTCGCAGCTGTGTTGCTCGCGTGTTGCCAGGGAAACCGCGACACACCGTCGGTGTAAACAGCCGTCCGGCAAGTTTCAACTTCCACTCCGTCACACAACACGCCCAGCAAAATTGATTACGTCTCCAAAAAATTTCAGATTAATCCTTTTATTTTTTTTCGATTTAAGAAAACTTCCAAGCGAGGGTTAAAAAAACGAATTTTTGTAAACCCAAGATAAATTTGCTTTCATTCTGGTTTTGCACTCCACACAGGATGCCTAATTAAAAACAGGGAGGCCTGAACCTGGCAACCAAGAGCATCGTGGCTTCAGCCTCCGACTGATTAGTCCATTCATCATCCCCCTTTCGGACCAAAGGAACACGTACGATGCGATGCGCTCGCATGAGTCCAACTCTATTCTTAGTTTCTCCGGCTCGCTCCTCCTTTGTCATTTATTGTATCCCTCGCCCCCTCAGCTGCCTCGGAGGAGCAGACCTTCCTCCTCCTCCTCCATATTGCTCCCAGAGCCCCCCCCACCCCCCCCGCACTCTTTTCTTTCCTCCACCAGTGCCTGCTTTCTCATTCCATCTCCTTCACCTTTAAGGAATAAATCTGTCCTTTGGTGACTTCTACTTCCCATGCCTCCCATTTGAACCGTGATCCTTATTTTCTTTTTTTTTCCTCCAGTGCTGTAAAATGTTTCCGCGCTGAAAAATGTTTAAATTATGCAGATTTGTTTTGATGAATAATTGAATTGCTAATCGTTTTTTTTTTTTTTTTTAACACAATCCAATTTTTATTTTATTCTTCTATACTTTTCCAATAAATAATAAATTCCGCCCTGCAAAAGACAATTTTTGGAAGTTTTTAAACCTATTAAAATATGCGCATTTAAAATGTAGTTTTGGATGAGGCGTATCTAGACAATTTTTCTATTTTTTAAAAAAAATAGATGCAGCAAAAATCACAGAAAATCTGTCATTTAACACAATTACATGGAAAAAAAAGAGAATAATCGAGTCAACGTCCTCGTTTTACCTAAATCCCCTGCTTTTTATTTTCAGCCAGACTCCCTCTCTCACTTTGACAACCCCATTATGAGTAAGAGGACCACCTCCAGGGAGGACGCATTCCAAACAGCTTAAATTGACTTGTTTTCATCCAAATCAAACTCATGAACAGGTCAGATCGCTGCAGGTAATGTTGCAAAAAGGGGCACGAAGACCGACAAACGGGCACACAGGCAGAGGAGAGGAGCTGCACAGAAAACCAAATCAAACTCCATTCATTGACTTTTAAAACGCCTCCTTTCACAGTTTTGTCCAACAAGAGTTTCTCTCATTCGTGACGGTGAGCGAGGACAACCGAAGAGTGCATCATTCACTTCTGGTTCCTTTTTGTCCCACTTTTCAGAAAGTGTGCGCTAAAAAATGTTAACGTTCTAGAAATGTGTGAGGAATTGCAGTCCTCCAAAAATGCTATCCAAAGATGTCTTGCTTTGTTACTTGTTTGTTTTTCTTCCTTTTCTAACTGATCGTGCAAGACCGTTCCACCAGGAATGAAACACACATATTTGAGGGAGCAATGCGAAAACAATGTGGGACTTTTAATCAAGTCTAAAAAGTGTAGGACAAATGAAATTATTTTTTAGCCCTCTCCATAATTTGTAAATCTAAATATCTGCTCTGTATGCTCACCTAAATAACATGGCTGGCAAGATGCTAGTTTTGCTTTTCGTTTTGCATACCGTTTCTGGAAAAAGAATCAGCTTATGGAACAATCTGAACAAAAAACAAACAAACAAAGAATCCAAATCAAACATTACATTTAGACGAATAATTAAATCCAATATGTTAAAGAAATATAATAAAATATGTTAGTAATGTTTGATTGTCACATCATTGTCATTTTTTGTTGTATGGTATTATCTGAACTGTATCTTGGGAAATGAAAAAGAAAGTGACTGTGTGTGTGTGTGTGTGTGTGTGTGTGTGCGTATTTATTTATATATATATATATATATATATATATATACATATATATATATATATATATACTTATTTATTTTATTTATTTATTGTTTGTTTTGTTTGCATGTTGTTGTTTTTTAAATTACGTTCTTTTAAAATTAATTTCTGAGGATAAAGTAGCAGATCCAGTATAATGAGATTAGTCTTCTTTCCGCTCCCTGTCATTCTAGACCGGAGAACGTTTGTATTATTTATATTAAAATGTTTTACTTTTCTTTTATTATTATATTATATTATATTTATTATTATTATTATTAAAGAATAAATGAATGAATGAAAAACATGGTGTAGTTCTTCAGAAGAACGCCGATTCGATCACTCTTCAAAGTCAAAATTACATCGCATATTACACATATTGCCAAACTTGTGACTTTAAAATTTCAATCTCTAACGTTTGAGCAGAAACGAGGGGAATCTGTGAAGGCAGGAGGCGTTCGCAGTTAAACAGATGACGTTCAACACGTTCTGTTCCGAAGTTTTGGATGTGTGTTGTTCGCTGCCACGGTGGGCAAGGCAACGTTGGTTGTCGGTGGCGTGCGAATGGACACACGTGTGTGTAAGTATCAGCGCGCACTCGAGCGCTCGTACCTGCTATTGTGATTTTTTTTTTTTGCAAATGTGTGGGTGTTCAAGTCTGAGTGTGCAACATGTGAAGTGGCCTCCCAACAGTCATGTGTCTGGGGCGGCGCTGAGGTTTTAATGGTTGCTGTATCAAGTGTACGCCTGAAGTTGCCTTGGCAACCCAACACAAAGAAGATCCCATCACCATAACAACTCTACCCCCTTCACCCCACCACCCCCCCACCCCCCACCCAGCCACCACCCCGGCCCCCCCTCCCTTCACTCTCTCCATTCCTCCCAATACACCCACTCACTGCCATGACAGTATTAACAGATGGGAAGAGAGAGAGGAAGAGAGGAAATGCAGGGGACAGAAAAAGATAATGGGGTGGTGGTGGTGGTGGTGGAGAGCTGGAGAGGGACGCGAAAACAAAAAAAAAAAAGAAGGACCAGGAGGGGTGGCAGGGAGAAATCTATTGTGATGTGATCAAAGCAAAAGAGAAAGAGAGAGGGAGAGAGAGAGAGAGGGAGAGAGAGATCAAGGCTAATGGGAGGATGATGGGAGTGATGAGCTGCAGACTAATGTTTGAAAAAAAAAAATGAACACAAAGGCTAAAAATCCAAAAGAGATTCCTTATGCGTGTGTATATGCAAGAAGAGTGTGATCGCATCTGAAACTGGAAGAGGCCAATCATGACCCCTGCTTGCTGGAACAAAAATGATCAGACGACAGAGCGGAGACTGAAAAAAAAAAAAAGGGAGCGAGTCATCCGTCCCAGCCTGGTGCCATGCATTGATTTCCCTCTTCGCCATCCTCAGTGTGTGTGACTCTCTGCCTGCTCAGCCCATCAGCCACCAGTGCGTTAAACCAGAGCCTGGGCCGAGTCGCTCACTGCACCTCAATATTTACATTTTGGAGGGGGAAAAAATGAGTTCTGTTGGGAGGCAAGACAGCCGAGACAGAGCCAGACAGATCTGGGTGCCGATTTAATGAGGACTAATGGGGTTCTACCCTCAGCTGGCAATTTGTTCCGAGGGCGTTCTAACCCCCAAACAGTAGGCTTGAACTCTGTTTTTCGTGGGTCACCAAAACTTCACGTAGAATTTGCTAAAACTCAACTGTTGCTGTTGATTTTGGTTTTGTGTCAATATCCCTTTTCACTGAACCCGTCTCCAAGCTTCTGGTTATGATTTTGCGACGGACGAGCTCCAAGAGGAAACACCTGGGATATACACCAAGCTGAGTGTATAATCCGTCTTCAGACCTGTTGCTGCTCACACCTTTTTACTAGCCTGCTTTCACGGAACATAAACTGCAAAAGATACTGGGGGTGCGGGGGGTGAATGATAAACTATTTGGATATTTTAAGAGACAAATCTGATGACTATTTAATATTTTTTTTCAAGAGAGTGAAATCGGGGGAAAGTGCCAGGCCATATTTGGAGATGGAAGCGCGATGTTCCCAGTTATTCCAGCGCTGCTCTCACAACAGTCACGTAGAACAAAATGATTTGACTGACTTTAGCTGCCTGCGAAGAGTTATTCGCTCTTCCCAGTTGCATTCTTGTTTCTTGTCCATTAGTGGAAAAGAAATTCTAAAGATTTATGCATCTGGTAAAGCCTTGGCTGCAGAAGCCTTGACTACAATACTAAGCTTCTAGTGTGATTTGGCTGCGTGTGTTTTTACCCTCCCCCCCTCCTCAACGCACCCCCCCCCCCCCATCCCTCCTCCACCACCACCACCACCTGTTTTTCCTCCCATCATCTGCCCACAATGGCCCTCCACGCTTTACCCCTCTCCTCTCTCTCTCCACTCAAGGTCCGATTGATAAAGGCAGGGTCAGATGCGGAGCAGAGAGCCTCCCTCACGTGTTGCCTCCGCTCCCGAAGCCAACAGCCCAGAATGTCACCGGCAGCCCGCCGCTGGCACGCGCTCACATGGCGCCTTAATCATGAAGCGCGAGCAACAGCGGACAGAGAAGCACACTCGTACAGTACGTTTGTGTGTGTGTGTGTGTGCGCGCGCGTGAGACAACAAGACACACTTGCCTGCACACAGAGAGACAGACAGACAGACGCACAGTTGGTGAGCTGGAAAGCAGACTCAATAACATATCATCAGCTCTAGTCTCCTACTGCACCACCCACGTATCCATAGAAATCCCTCCAGAAATCTGCCTTTTAAAAATGTGCATGTGCAGCTTGTTTACACAGAGGGGTAGAGACCTGGGAGCGGTGGTTCCCCTCGCACAATGAAAAAGGATAACATGAACGTCATTGTCGAAGTGATAATTAACCATTTCCCATAAACAAAACAAAATGAAAAACAGCAGGGGAAAAACTGAAGTGGTATTTGCGACATCCTTCTCTCGGCGCTTGCAATGTCATCAAGTGGAGCTACTCCCCCATACTGTAGCAAGGCTGAGCCAGAACATTTTGATCATGATTCCATCATAGCCATATATCTTTTTTTTGCCCCCCTCCGCCCGCCCCCTGCACTATTTCATCTCTTTCCGAGACCCATTCCGAAAGGAACAAACATAAATCGCAGGCCGGGCTGTCCTCCTCCCCGCAGAAGATATATCCAGCCCGGCTGTATATGTCAGTGGGGTACACGTGCTGACCTAAGCAGTATTAACTGCAGACACCACGGCTCACGGTACAATAAACCCGGCGCGCAACACACGCCATTCGAATTTTTGCGTGCAATTTGCACAACGTTGCTGATGCAGACTTTGTGCAGAGGCGGCGGCATAAAGAGCGGAGGCGCCGACGGCAGAGATGGCGCATGAATATACAGTCACGGCGGAAGCGACAGAGACACGCGAGGAAAATGTGGCCGAAGAGGAACTGGAGCGCGGTACAACACCGGTGTTATGTCCATACTGGTCCTCAGTTTAATGTGTTTCCTCACCAAACAGCTGCAAATGTGCTTCGCCACCGCCAGCGGATTCGTCAGAAACTCGCAAACATGCACAACATGTTTACTGGCGGTTTCGCTGTCGTAGTCCACATCTACCACAGCGAATATACTCCTGTACGTAAGCAGTGAGCACCACGTGCTAGTGACCCACGAAAATGGGATACGGAAATTTTCGTTGAGCTAGATTTTATTTCACCCGAATTAAAAAAAACTCAGTAAAACATCGATCAGCTGTCTACCTCTGTGAGCTACCGAGGCTCACAGCTAGCATGGCTTTCTTCAGGTATTAGTAAATGATATAATATATACAGCAGCTGCTGCCAGATGCAGATCGTTCAACAAAAACATAACACAACAGCATTATCACATATCGCTTGTTATGCGAAAATGTGTCAGCTTTGCATATCTGTAGGCAATCAAATTCTACTGAGTGACACTGCACTCTGCAAAAAAAAGAACTGTTACTAGTTAAAATTCAAAGGGAAAGTTTATTTCCTGGTGTGAATATCCAAAACTGCAAACCAAGCATGAATTGAGGATAGATTTTCCATTTGGGGGAAAAAAAAAAGTGATGAGCTGCAGTCATGTTGAGAACACTTTTTATGGCCTTCTCAGCCCGTTTGTTTTGCCCCGCTGCGAGTGCTGCGTGCACGTTCTCCAGACCTCACCCATATTTGGCGGAAAACGCATTTAATTTCTTTCGAGCCAGGGTGCAAATACAGACTCGGAAAACAAACCTCATCTGGTATACAGTCGCGCTGCCCAGCACGCTAGTCAGTATTGTAGAAAGCACTAAAGAGAGTCACTTGACATTATCGCCTTTAGAGAATGCGCTGTGGAGTGTCACTCTGAGATAAATGGATTACCACTCACATTTAATGTCCTTGGTCGTGGAATTTGTCTCAGCGTCACTGAATGTCTGATTTGCAAAAATAATTTGGCGTTCAAAAAAATGATCAACGGAGAACTGTGCCACCGAGGACACCCTTTGTTCTGCTTTTAAAGGGAAAGCGCAATCAGAGTTAATTTTTGCTGCAGCTCATGTGTGAAACTTGTCACAGTTTCTTTTTTTCTTGGTGACCGCCGAGGGCTCATGGAACAACTCGGAGCGGGAGAAGATGACTGCTTGCGGAACCCGATGAAAATTTACGATTGATTTAAACCAGTCGCCTGGAGGGTTGGCCTGTGGACGAACTTGGCGTCGGAGAGGAAATCGGACCGATCCGGCTTACGGTGGCGAGTTATCAAACATTTTCCATGACCCTTGATTCTAAACCAGGGGTGGGCAAACTTTTTGACTGGTGGGGCCACAATGGGTTCTAAAATTTGACAGAGGGGCCGGAGCAGGAGCTGAAGGATGCTTTGGTGACCCACCTCATAGGAGAAAAAATATATATTGTGGGATGTGTAGAAAACATGTGCTTTAATGAAAAAAAAAAAGCTGTGTCTTTGAAGCTACAGGGTACTGGGCTCTGTATTTCATCCGTCTATAAAGATGGATGAAATACAGCTATTTCATGACTTACTGTTAAAATAATTACTTCAAGTTCGGCAGGCCGGATTAAAAAGCCACATGGGCCGCATGTGGTCCCCGGGCCGTAGTTTGCCCATTCTCATGCCCATTCTAAACCCTTTGCTTCCATTGCGTCCCTTTTAGTTTCTGGGTCACGGGGTTCAACCGCCATGTCTGCACAGCTCAGTCCGCCGTTGGTGGCGACCGGTGAGAGCTGGCAGACGGCAGATAATAAACATTTACATGATAATAACATCTTTGTGTCAACTGCAGGTTGAAAAAAAAAAAAAAAAAAAAAAAGTAGTGCCATGCAGGTATCAGGGCTGCTGATGCATCATGTCTGAGAGGTGTGGTGCGTCACGATAGCGTCAAATTATACGTGTGGAACAACGTGTCAATTACAGCCACCGGCCATCTGGGCAAACCCCCGGTAAAGAGACTTGGAACACATGACCAGGCGCGAAGCTAAATAACGCAAAATGTATTGAACAATAAGAGGATCTTATGCTACGCCGCTTTTCATGCTTAATTATCCTCAAAGGGAGTCAATGTGTCATCGGCACAGCGCGTTTCTTGCCCGTGGCGGTATCATATGAGAGTCAGCAGGGAAATGACATGACATACCTTCGGAGCCAACTGCTAGGGAATAGTGGCCAAGTGTACGGCAGCGGAAGAGCAGCCACAGAGAGCGAGCAGGCGTTTGACTTTCATCAGATCATTTGAAAACACCAAACAGGCATAAAAATAAGTGCAGAGACCATTTTAATATCATTTCATATATGTATAACAGAATACATAGAAGTTGTAAATGTATTAAATACTGCACAAAGCCAGGCACTCCTCTAAGGCTATGGCTGCATTACGTACTTGTTTTCTCTCTTTTTTTTTTTTTTGCCAGAAAGTGATTTGATTTGAATCAAAATGAGCAATTCCTTTAAAACGTTGCACCTGCGTATATCAGAATATTGAAAGCAGTGTTTGTATTTAAGGTACATTAATAAAATCTATGTCTGGAAATAAATTAATTTCCTCATCCGCTACTCTGGAAGCTGGAACCGCCTTCCTCCTCGGTCACCCCTACCAGCTCTTCCAGGGACACCCCTAGGTGTTCCTCAGCCAGCTGGGAGACACAGTCCTTCTGCTGCAGTCCTGGGCCTGCCAGGAGGTCTCCTACTGGTTGGGCATCCCCAAAACACATCCACAGGGAGGTTCACAGGAGGCATCCAGACCAGATGCCGGAGTCACCTCAGCTGGCACCTCTCTACTCCGAGTTCCACTTCGACGACAGATCTAATCTAATCGAATAATTTCATTTCGTAGTTAATCATTTATTATAATTTGAGAGGCATGGTTGTGTTACCTCAGTAATTTGACCTCCAAAAATGGTTTCCCATCTTGCCAGGCAAGGTTTTAGAAAGGGCGATACTTGCGTACAGCCAGGCAAGCAGAAGCACAGTATAATATATAGCGCACAAAAAGGGAAGAGCATACATGAGCACAGACCCATGGTAGGAACCCAAAGTCTCTCCACTTTGTGAATTACAGCGGTAATAACCGGTGGAACGTTGGAATTTATAGCACAGGAGTTTGCAAACAAACAGAGATAAATGGCAGCAAGATATGAGCCACACTTTGTATGGGACATTCATAAATATGCATATTTACACTTTGGCGAATAGAATCTGCACCTTTGCCCCCAGGTAAATCATGAAAGTCAAACAGCAAGTCTACTGTGTTTGTTCCCTGACTTAGTGCAACACCTCCGCCACCTCTTTCCACACCGTCTGCGTTTGCCTGCTCCTGTTGCGAGGTCAATCTGCACTCCAACACAAAAACGTACACATCCACCCTATCAACTCCATCTTTTGACTCCCACGCGGAATAAAATTTGCGTCATCTTACTTTGGAAATTCCAATTGCTCTCAAAGTTTATTTCCCATCACCTTCCCTGTTCTCTAGACCCACTTCCCCTCCCACAAAAGCAGATCCCGGCTCTGTTTAATAATTCTCTCTCTGCCTTTGTCCCGTAACTGACTCTTTGGCTTTCCCACTGACTCCACTCTGTCCTCTCCCTCTCTTTCTCTCCCTCTCTCTTCCCATCCATTGCGCTCTTCAGGGGACTTAAGTCCATAAAAGGAAGTAGCCATGTCCCGCTTATAGCGACGTCGGTGTTAACCCTTTCTCCACCTTACTAGGGCTGCTGATGCCACTTGCCCCCTTAAGCCCAACGTGACCTCACGCAAGCTCTCCTATCTGCGCTAGCATCTATGCTCCCGAGACCGACTACCCTCGAACGTCCTCCCTCTTTTATCTTCCACCACCAGCTCAGGTCGCAGCGCCACTACAGGACGAAACAACTGAACAAATTAAGTCAGGCGGACAATACACCCAAAACTGAATATCAGATGTGAACTTGCTCGTATATGCTGTCATTTTTGTGGCGGGGGAAACATTTTATGTGGAGGAATTGCGTGCCGGTCGTAGCGTGGAGCCACGACTGTGGGAAAGACAAACTGAAACTGATTGTATCTTGTTTATTTGAGGCTTTTCCAAGAACTTTGGTCTCGGAGGGAAGAATATATGAGGGGAACTTGCAGCCATCTGTCACCAATGAGGACTGCATAATTGTTTGTTTAGAGTGGAGCACAAACCGGTGCAACAACTCACCAAGAAAGAAAGAAAATGTAACTTGTGTGTTTTCAGTGATGATGAAAAGCATTAACTACCCCACACCTGACATGTGTCATTGCCATCAAGTCCATTTTTTCGTCCTATGCAGGTGAATTGCACCTGGTACTATGCTTACATTGTGTGTTAAGACACTCTCTCTGGCCTCAAGAAAATATCAAGTTCAGGAAACTACAGCTCCAGGTGGTTTTTCCAATAATTACAGTTTGGGACAACCAAAAACTGTTGCTCATGACCCTTGATTGTGCTTTATTAAAAACCAATTGCCTCTTGTCGCCACGAGTAGAAGCCACAGGAGATGTGACTGTAATTACTGCGGGGTCCTGACAGAGTTTGAGAGATGAGACCCCAGAGAAATGGTGGGGCTCTATCTTCTTATTTAGCTGGGCTGAGGCAGGCTTAGGGACGACCATTCAATTTACTTTAAAACCAAGCGATTTATCCCGCAACATGTTCTCACCAACCCAAGAGGCTCACTATCAATTTATTCGCTACGATTTCTAGTGCGGAAGTGTTTATAGAAGTGTAGGAGGGCAAATTAATCTGAATTTACACGTGAGACACGGCAGCCAGAAATCGTGCCGTGTCAAAACTGCCGCATCGACGGCCAGGCGGAGGGTAACCGAGTGCAACGTGCTCCCATCCAACAAATGGGGTGTAACGTAAACAAGGCCAATTTGGCCTCCCATTATGTGACCATTTACAGACACTAAAGAACGCAGAACCTCCACATTCACGTTTGAAGTCAGGCAGTTAAAATGCTGGAGTTGGATCGTGGGGAAAGTGCTTGGCGGTGCCATAAAGACCAGGCAGTACACCCGATCCCTCACTTTTCAAGATACTTTCAGGACCTTCAGTGTGATCAATTCTCGCCAACTTAACCAACTAGTCTCACTCAATATGATGCCACATATATGTGGAGTGAGACTTAATCCTATCCACTTTGATGGGCCAGTAAAACCAAAACTGAATGCTACCGATTAAATTTCACAACTTCCAGCGTCAAACTGTCTCAAAGTGGACATTCAATAGAACTCCGTGGAAGGAATAAAATGTCAGAACATTACTGCCTCCTGGAGTCTCCAAATCTGCTGCTGCTTAATGAACCTCTGGCTGTTTTTCTATGACTCACGAACGAGCGAGGCCACTGCCCTTCACCGCCACTTCCAGCCAAACGTGGTTCGGAGCAGGTTCCGTGCGAGTGGTGTCTTCAGTGAGCACGACTTGCAGCCTCTTCAGGGCACCGTGATAAACCTAGAGCCCACACCAAATTTTTTTTTTTCCCTTTTCCTTCGAGATGGCTGGTAAACCGTGGGAAAAAAACAGCTGGTGGGCTTTGGTATCTATTGGTGACTATGACTCAAAGCTAAAAAAAAACAAAAAAAACAAAAAAAACAAAAAAAAGGTCTCAAGAAACGCACAGGCCGCATTGTAGCCCGGAGTAAAGAAAAGACGACACGTTGAACATTTCTTTGCCCTCTAAATGTGATTTGCAAAGAAAACGGGAGGAAATTCGAGCTTCAACAGGCAGTTTTCAGAATAAACCCCATTTTCTCATGTGCTCTTGTCGAGTCTGAACGATGCCTGAAGAAGGGTGTGATACAGCCACAGGCAACACGCTGCTCTCTGTTCATCTCCCTGCTCTAACAGCCAATTTGGCGCAAGACCAACAATCATCCCTTTTCTAAAATTCACACTAGCTCGAGGCTCCAGAGCTTATTTGTAACACTCGCGGCTTAATGCAAAAGCACATTTACAGCAGTTAACCCTGTGTAGTATGCAGCAGACCCGTGGATTTAAACACTGAAAGAAAGAAATGACAAAAGCATCCTGTTAGATGCAACGTTACGCAAGCCGCCGGTGTGTCTAGACAAGCGCCCAAACGGGAGTGGCGGCGAGCTTGTAAACCCCTCGCCTAAACACTTTCAGCCACGTGCACGGCCGGGAGAAGTGAATGTGAACTCCATGTATCCTACCTCTTCATCTTGATCTGCGCTCTAAACAAACTGCGATTCATCCGCTTCACAAAGCACACGCTCTTCAGGAATTCTCTCGGCTAAATGTGAATTAACAACATGGATCACCAGAAACGATTCTGATGCTGCGGCTGGTTTGCACTCCTTTAAACAGCCCATGCAAACAATTATACAGAATTTATTTATTTATTTATTTTTAAAAGCCATTGGGCATCAGTAACTTCACACAGAATGCAAATGTCACAACACAACAAAAAAAAATTAATAATTAAATTTTTTTGGATCAAGGTTGATTTTTTTGAACGTTCGCATTGCAAGCGAACGCACCATTCAACTGTGACGGGGATGCTGAACGGATGTCACGTCCATCTGCCACGATAATAACATCAACAGCGTTGGCTGGCAAACGGCATTATCTGTCTTTCAGCACCAAGCCTTGCTTTGAAAATAAAAACAAAACAACAACAACAAAAATGACAAACACAATGATCTGATCTGAGGGACAACATACGGCAAAGTAAGACAACAGTCTGCAAGTATTTGATGCTCCGTCTCCTCAGAGGAGATGAAACATTTGTAAATGAGACTCAAATTATCCCAGAGAGACAATAAAACACCTCAACACCAATACTTCACACTTTTAAGTTATTCAATCATGATGCATCAGGTGTTGGAGGCCCATGAAGTAAAGAGATGTGTATTGAAGAGGATTATGCTGATTTTATATGTATATATTTGTTACAGTTTATGAAACAAATACCTCTCATCAATACTGAGATCCTGTCTGCCAAAATGAAATGGAAAAATCCATCTGGTATCTACAATTGGCTATTGCCCAAAAGTTTTTTTTTTGGGGGGCGGCTTTTTTCTCAATCAGTCTTCTCTCATTCATGTTGCCCAATCCCCCCCCCCCGCCCCCCCTAATTCTCTCTCTCTCTCTCTCTTACGGTGCCGGAGAAAGGTCTGCTAAACCGCCCTTGTAACCCCTTCACCCTTTAAGTCATCTGGTTTAATGAGATTGCGCCCGTGCAACGAGACCAACACATGCAAAACAGTCAGCAAGATTAAGTGCAGAGAAGATTTGGAAGGAAAGGCATGAGAAAGCTGCAGCTAACAGCAAAATAAAATAAAATAATAATAATAAATAACAAAGAGGAAAATACTGAAGACGCTTAATCGTTTTATACCTTAGGTTGTCAATCTGTCGCCGTGAGTGACCGAAGTAGACGCATCAAGTAAAGGACAACCTGACCGTAGCTACTTAATGTGAGCTGCTTTCATGCCTGGTGTGCGGCAGTGACGGCTAAAAGGCGTGGCCTTATCTCCTGTGTAAGGGAGCTACAGGTACGGAGTTTATCTGCTCTTTCACCACCAACCATCGCCTTGCTCATCTGATCGGATGGCCCCAATTCATCAAGTGGAGGGTGTATTATCCCAGCAAAATGTTTTAAATGTTAAAACTAAGTCTTATTTAGACCAGATACATACGAAGTTGAGTGATTTTAGGCAGACAAATGATAATGACCTCCACAACGTTGCATTTCCTTCATTATCCGCAGCTTTAAACCCCTCCCGCTGTTATTAGTTTTCTGCTGCGTTTTAACACCGTCTCCGAACACGATGCAAAAAAACACAAAAAAAACACACAGCTGCATAAAAGGGGCCGCAAACACGGCTGACAAGTTCAACTGGAAGACTGGTAACCGAGCAAACATATTCTTAAACTTCCCTCAGCTTCAAAAATGACAAAACAGAATTCGTGAAAAATGAAAAATGCATTGAATTATCATCTCCTAAACCAACCGTGGTTCCGGGCCTGTGAGATCGCTAAATGTACCGCCCACGGCTCAATGTGACTGATGGAGCCGCACAGCTAATCGCACATCGAGGCTGAAGGCTGCCAGCCTGGACGAACGGAAGTCACAGCGATGGGAGTGACGGGGGGGCAACTTTTAGAGCTTCAACAAATCATCAATAATTATTTATTTATATTTTACATTTATCGAGAGACCTGCTGAGGAAAATACCCGACTGTCTTCTTGATCTTCACCTAAGATCTTGTGGCAGCTGACCATCACAATTTTCAGAGACGCTGGAGCAGGGGTCACCAACCCTTCTCAACGTGAGAGCTACTTCACGGGTACCAAGTCATATAAAGGGCAACGCGTTTGCTGCGCTCTTCTGAAATAACAGTTCTCCGTTAACCTTTAGCTGTCTTTCATTATTAATGATACTCTGATACACTGATCACGTTAATGAGTTCTCAATAATGATCAACAATGAATTACCAGGGTTGGATAAAGATAATGTCAAAATCCGACACCTTATTTCTATTAATCTGAGTTCACCTGAACCTCTCTAGACTTCATGAATTTATAAAATGTTTTTAAACATTGTATTTTTAAGAGGCCGTCATTTTCCAAGATATATAAATACAAGTGTGAATACTAAAGAATTGCAACAGAATAAAATCAAATGTTACAGGCAGCTCACCGAGTCGTGTGATTTTTAGAACAGCTCAGCGGGCAACTAATGTGGTCCTTGGGGGTCACCTGGTGCCTACAGGCACTGCGTTGGTGACCCCTGTGCTGGAGGCAAGCCAGTATTCTATCATGTAAAAGACCACGTGCACACCAATGACTGTGGACTGTAACTTAATCTTACCTGACACACAAATATTTCGAGGGACGCCCTTCGGATCGGCCTCGTTTGAGACCTCCAGCGGCTCACCAGTCTGCGAACAGCAGTCGACCCAGGAGCAGGGAGTCACTCATGTTAAATCCGACCAGTGCGTTAGCAAGGCGGATTTCTTCCACATTCGCTCCCTTACAATTCATTGTTTTATTGGCATGTCCATGACAGAACAGACTGCTATCTTGTTAAAAGCGGTCCGAAAAACAGATTAGAGGAATGAGCCGTTTGAGGGCTTTTCCTCTTAGTGTTGACAGACATCTATCCCAGACGGTCGCTGTCGGGACGCTGGACTGCATTAGATTAGACAACACACACACACACACACACACACAACTAATCGGGTCACCTGTTGCACAACATTGCACACACGTAAATGCGTGGAGACACAAACACGCATACAAGCAATTTCAAACAGGAGCACAAAATACACACATTCTGCGACGGCATCTGTGCACGCGCGCACGCACACGCACATACTCCCCTCTAATCACTCAGAGAACTGGGAGCACAAACACGCGCAGAAAGCAGGATAATGGAATACCGGCATCTCGTCTCTGCTTACTCCGCTAATTCGCAGCCACCGATCAGGGCTCAGCGTATCGTCTATTTACTGCACACGCGCACAGGAGGAGAAATGCACATATCAAAATGGGGGCGGAAGTTGAAAGGCGCCCATACAATAATAATGTTTTTTTTTTTTTTTTTTTTTTTTTTTTTAAAGATCGGTTCACATTTAATCAGGAAGGTGAGAACGAAAGAAAGGCCAAGGCAGAGCCACAGAGGAGGTCATGGCAACATAAACAAACTGAAGGGGAAAAAAACAGAGGGAGGATTTATAACAGGGGGCAAGACCCTGAATGCCACAGCAAGTCAACTACTTCGAGGCGACAAACTTCACTTTGAACTTAAGCTCAGATCGTCACAAGCGTGAGTAAGACAAATGTGATGATCTCAGGTGAAAGCTATTCAACTGAAGACAGAAAGCCCAAACTCCACTCCCACACTGCCACTGACGGTCTGGCGGCCCACAGTGAAGACCTCTCAAAGGCCTCCGACCTCATCTTCTCTGAAGCAATCACACGGGACCCCTGATTATCCAGGTCCAACACTGTGCCTGAAAGAAGTGGCGCCATTTTGATGCATCCGGAACATTCGTGATGTTTTCTTGGAATTCCTCGTCACAGGGCTAATGAGGGTACAGGTTGAGCGCTTTCATTTTTGTGGTTCATCATCCACCCCGAGCACTCTGTGCTCTGTGGAGAGTTGACAGGAGCCAAATGTGCTTCGAAAAGACCTCAAAACCTGGTCCTCCAGCAGTCGCTTTTTAAAATATTACCCATGGTCGTTTTCACACAAATACTTAAACCATTTCAATTCTCTTTTTTTTTTTACTTTACAGAATAAAATAATCACATGATCAGCAGCAATTTTTCTCCGGCTCTCTCCTGGCCAACACTTCCAAACACGCCCCGAAATACAAAACGCACATATTAGGACAGACGCTAGAAACACATTTTTATATTAGGCAGCGTGCCTGTGAGCCTACAATGGCTCTTTGTAATTCAAATGAGGGTAAAGGAAATTGGAAAATTCACACGTTCTATACATATTCCACACACACACACACACACACACACACACACACACACACACACACACACACACACACACACACACACACACACACACACACTAGAACAGTTTAGCTCAAACTTGTTGTAGGCTCCTAATGAAATGTTTTATAGGACAACGCTGCTCTGACTTTAAAAAAATAAAAAATGGAATGCAGCGTTCCCAGTCATAATCAGGCTTGTGCCTTTGTAAAGCACACACCTTGCTTTGTCCTGTTTTAGCAGTGGACTGCACTATCACAGGGGAAACACTATGGGCTAAGCAACACAATGGCTGTTTTGTTTAAAAATGGTAAAAGCTGGTATTTTTAAAGTGATGTTTTTTTTTAAAAAAACACAGTCAGCTCCAGCTACGGTTAAGAAAATGTCACCTATTCTCACACAGTGTTTGTGTCTTTCAGGTCCCAGACATATCAGGAGCAACATTTCTCAATGAAGAGCGTATTTTGATGGAGTGGGACGGTGCAGACGGCCGAGCGGTTTTCTGGAAATAGTGAACAGCCTTTTTTCAGAACTGTAAACTAGTCTAACAAAGCGGACCTTGGGATGTGTGCTCAATCTTCACACAGGGGTCCTGCAACAACATTACGCAACTTTTTTTTACACCAACAAAGTTCAAACAAGATACCGGCAATGTTTTCTTTGCACCTGATAGCAGCACTGTGAGAGGAGATTGTGTTTAAAGCCAGTCTTAAAGTCGTGGACGACAAAAAAAAAACCAACTACAAGACAACCCGTTACACAACAGCATAACTATATTCCACTTAAAATTCTGACACAGCTGAATGTATTTTTACGTAATATTATTCTCAGTAGACTCCTCTGTTACTACAACTCTGGAAACTGGAGCTCTGGAAACTACCAAGAATATCTGCTCCTCTTTACGGGCGCAGGATGGAGTTGAAAAAGCTATTTTTGCGTTGCCTTCACGAGATCGAACTGCTTCCGAGCATGTGCTGCGGACCTCAGACCACTATAGGCCCTGTTGTACCTATAGGCTATATCTGCGGTCAGACCGGAGCACATGATTTCTTTCATTATACAGACTCGTGTTGTTTCCCTTGGAAATCATCACCGCCTGGGGGCTGCGTGCAAAATGCTGGCAGGATAATCTGCAGTCACGGTTGTCATGTGTGCACGAACCACACCATCCGAGCAACACCACTCCCCCGGAGCAGCTTCCCTGGCCGCCTGCTCTTTATTGCCACTTTGGATGGCGCGTGGAAAAATGTCCTGCGACTGGCGGCTTATCAGATTGTACTGCGAAGAATGTCCTGATGCCGTCACCGGGCCGGAATTAAATGGTCATGAAATCAAGACCTTGCACTGTTTGCATTCCCACACTTACACCGGCACTGACCTGGGCGCGCACTTGCGCACACACAGCTTAGGTCACAGCTGTTTTGGCAGCAGTCAGGCCGCACTTTGTGCGAGCGCCGAGACACCGTGCATAATCCCACTTTTGCTCACAGCTAGCTCGTTCCAATTCCCGAGGTTGGCCAAATGCACGCAGCAGCGACGAAAACTTTTATTCGGGGCATGATAAATATGGTCAACCTACAAACCCTCTCCGAGACACAGGGATCAGGTCAGCCAGAATCCAAGCACACAGAGCAGTCAGCCAGAAGATGGGCTCTTAGTCAGTGCCGTCCTACAGCGTTACTCACGCCAGTGGAAAAACCATTTCAGCCATTATCACACGCGACATTTCCTGACGTAAAACACAAAGAGAGATGTCACTTGGGTTAAAAAAGCGGCGTTGCACGTCAGTAATTTTTCAGATTAGAGGAGCGACGATCGATCAACAGCTCATCAAAGCGGAGCAGCCTGAAAGATGGACTGTTTGAGAAAACACAGAACCCCCCTGGCCAATGAGACAGCTCTGCCACACACTGGTGTGATTTAAGCCATGATGCTTGCACAAGCACAGAGCAGAGTTGCGAAACAGCTTACATCTTCTGGCAGGCTGTCAAACACAGGTAGAGAGAGTGATGTGCACAACGAACGGCAAGACTTTTGGCGTACTGTCAAAGTTCAGCAGTATGTAAATGTTTTTGAATATGTAAAACCCTGGCTGGACATTCACGTTTTTGAACTTAAAGTTTTGAGAATAATTCACTCTTATTCACAGGCAGCATGAATCAGTTTTTACAGGATCTCTTTCAGGTCCAATGTCAATCCCCTTCCATGTGCAGGCAGTTCCAATTTAAAGTCCTACTGAATGGAATAAATGGTAAGGATCAGCATTTCTCAGATAAACCTTCTTGCCAATGTTACACTGGATATGCAAATTATAAAACTGATGATACAGACGTAAAGGCAAACACACCTTGTTTCCATGCGTTAGTGAAATAAAAGCATGCTTGCAACAGATACAGCTCGTGAAGAATTACCTACGACTGGAACGCGAAATCAACTGTGAATCTTGGCAAGATTAGGATCGAGTTTCCTCAGTAGGACTGGTTTTGCAAGCTTCTCAACTATTTCACTTTCGCAAGGACAACTATTTTAAACAAAATAAAAGCATTTAAACGTGGCACAAATGGCAAAGCATCATGTTATATTTCATACCCCAACCCACGAAGCACGTTATGCAAACAGAATATACTTCCTGAACGCTGGGATGCTTTGAAACCGGTGTGTGTGTGTGTGTGTGTGTGTGTGTGTGTGTGTGTGTGTGTGTGTGTGTGTGCGCGCGCGCACACAGAAACAGCTCAGGCGTCAGTCACAAGCTTGAGAAGAATGCGTGTTTGTTGTAAATGATGTTACAGATCTTGAACATGACGGTAACAAAGCTGCAAGCTCTTCTTCCCTGCGGGCTCACATCACACGCAAATATGCACACTCCTCATTCTCAGACTTTCTAACCGAACCAGAACGTTGTATATGTTGGCTGGATTAGAATAAAATAAACTCACGTTCAAAGTCAGAATCATCATCATCTTCATCGTCCTCTCCATTGGACTCTGTTTGCATTGGCTCCCCATCAAACATCACTCCTTTTCCCGTCTTGCCACCGGCGCCGGATCCATCCTGACTTCTGGTGTCCCGCAAGCGGGTGAAGTACTGTACCGCAAAATCCACCAGGTCTGACGGCCGCTGTCGCAGCACTTCCACAGTGTAACCCTGCAGCAGTTCTGTCAAGCCCACAGGTATCTCAATACTCATGGCTGTGTGTGGCTCAGTCTGCTATCTATCTAGAAAGAGATCGAAAAAAGACCAAGTTAATTTTTTTGTTTTGTAAACTCCTACTTTGAACTATGCACCTTCATAAGATGAAGAATTTTAATGACACCCGGGGCTGACGCTCAAGTGTTGCTGTTATGGTAGCGCTGTGTGCAGCCCAAAAATGTTAATTTGCTACTGATAGGTCTGCATTTCAGGTGAAATATATTGGGATAGCGAGGGCAATGGCCTGGATACAAACAAAGTTAGGCAGGTAAAAGGAAAAAAAAAGAAGAGATAATTACTACATTAGTAATTACTTATAATGACATACAAGTGGCGCCGCTTTGCACAATGTCACTGGAGGACCACTTTTTATCGAGGGCTGATCCAGGGAACAGACAGTTCCCGTGCCTGCAGCAAAAAGATATGAGCCCAACGTTTGCTTCAGTGGGGCGAAGATAAGACGACGCATTCGCTGTGTTTTCAATGGCAATACAGCTACGCTTCTGTCATGACCAGAAACTGAACTCTTCACTCGAGGAGCGTGGCCGGCTGGCGCTGGTTAGCAACGCAGCTAATTGGCTAATACTCTTGACAACAGGTTTGTGGAACTTGTTCGAGCTACAAACTGACACGTCTCACGCCCAACTAAAGTAACCTAACTTGGCTCGAAAGGAAATGTCACAGCAAACGGGGGGAAAGGCTGCAGATGGAGCCCAGCCTCACTTTCCCCAGCCCTTCAGGCACTAGCTATCTCGCTAGCTACCGCTCCTCCTTAAAGGAAGCCCAAACCGTTAGCTGGCGCCGTCAAGTGGCGCAGTGGATGTCAGGGGGGGGGAAAAAAGAAAAAGAAAAGGCTAGCGCTAAGCCGCAGATAACGCTTAAGTGGACGGCGGGATAAACGCTGCCATGCAAGCACAGCAAGTTGCGGAGTACCGGTAAGCCGTCTAGTGGGCTAAAACCTAGCGGTACCCAACTGTGTGCCACTTACGTGAGATTCAGTCTCCCCGGCTACTTCTAGCCAGCTCCCGCCTTCCCGCTGGTCTTCCTCGTTCGCTCTTGTGTCGCCTCTTCTTTTTAGCCAGTCTTTCTGCCAGTGTCGCGACCGTATCCCTCCACAGGAGACACTTTCCTGGCGCTCGAAGCCAAAGAGTCTCACGTCGGCGTCACCTAGCTAACTCGGCTACTCCCCGGCTTGACGTCGATGCTGCTCAGTGAACAGGGAGGTGGGGGTGGGGGGGGGGGGGGAGTCGAACGAGGCGCTCGACTTGAACCGCTTGCGGCTTCTTGCGACGTCCGCGCACTCGCCGAGGGTGGGACTTGCCGTATAATCAGAAGGAGGGCGAGAGATGGCTAGCTTGACAGGTTGACTGGTCGACCCGCTGACCACTTGTTAGCGAGCGCCTTGGTTGTTCGCTTCTGGCCACTCCGCTTCCCCGTAGAAGACGCGAGTTAGCTCGGATAAGTCAGCTTGCTTTTGCAGTCAAGGTGATGGAGCCCTGCGTCCGGCGACAACGTCAACGTTATATTGCCGTGCAATATAACAGAAATCAACTCCTTTTCGGGCAATATGTGTCAGTAGTGGTATAATATTTATATTTTTTTTTAAAAAAATGCCTCCAAAAAAAAAATAGATAACTGAAAGCACACGCTCTCCCCGCTCTCGGAGAGACAGCTGAAGACGCGCTAGGGAACTACTGCTGCTGCTGCTTCTGGCTCCAGCAAAGCGTGAGGAGGAGACGCGGCCAGTCAGTCACTGGATGTGAGCCCTTGGACATTGATGGACGGACCTGGTAACGAATGACCAAGTAGATTTAGAAGGCAACACCCAATGGGAGATCGCCGTCCAAGTAATGGGCGGGCTTGAAAAAGCAGAATCTCATTTGCGCTGCCATAGTAGGGCCACACCTACAGAGCGGGATCCGGTGTCATGACGAGTTCTGCGTGTCTGACGAGAATGGCACGCACTTCGCGGGAGCGCGCACCGCTGTACGCTCAACACGCGACATTTTTCCCCCATGTTAATCACAGATAATAAACATATTGTCCAAATATTTTGTCAACAGTACTTCATTAAACTCAGAAACACTTAGCTGATTTTTTTTTATTATTGTGAAAAGGACATTACTGAGGACGACTTGGGTTTTCAAATATGCAATGACTGTTATAAGGCATATAAATAAGGCATATGGTGATTACATTATTGTCCGTGCAGCTGTTTGAATCTAAACGTCCTTACGGATTGTTTAAGGTAGAATGAAATAATTACGCTGGTAGACGTTAAACTTTCCGAGTCCATTTCGAAGTGCACTTGCAATGCGCACCAGATCATCAGGTCACTTCTTGAGGGTTTAACGAAAGACCGGCTACGAAGCAACGTGACCATTACGTTACATGTTTCGTAATTGACAAACGAACTGTATCGTGATAAACGACGTCGCTGATGTTGCTGAAGCGCTACGAAGCTGCAAAGGTGCGCGCTCCCGCGAGGTGAATGCGCATTTCGGCAGGCATAACGAACTCGGTATTACACCTATCGAGACAGCGAGGTATAGAACTGTAGAACTATTCAGAGATTAATGTTATTTTTCAAATTTTATTTCCGCAGATGGCGAATAAGTAATCGAGATCAAGTAAAGTTGAAGTTTTCGGATTTTGAGTTTACTCTTAGAAAACTGCACTGATTTTTATGGAGTCAGTTCTATGATAGACACAGTTTGTTACCAGCAGGATTGCCCCAATCCTGCGAGTGTAAAGGTTTTTAAATCATTATCATCGATAATTACCATTATTTGAAATCATTATCCACTTTTTGTCATAACCCAACATGTCATTAAACTGCTGTCTGTCACTTGTATTTTAATTAATATTTTAATTAAACTCTCATTGTTACAAGGAGTTTGCCCTTTAAAATGACGCTTTTCACAGTCAGACGCTTTTCCAGCAGCCTCGTTACTTTGGAACCCCGGGTTTCTGTTTCTTGTGCACGGCGCTTCGCATCGTCACGTAAGAGTGTCTTTTGCTCTTTCCTGTTCCTGTTCCCGTTTCCTGTTTGAATCCCGGTCTGAAGTAGTTTTTTTTTTTCCCCACCCCGGGCGGAAACGAGCCCATCAGCTCTGACCGACATGATCTACAGGTGCCCCCGCTGACAGCTCTGCCAGGCACCACCGCAGCCCGAGAAGCATCTCCTCTCATCCTCCTCTCATTCCCATTCCTCAGCTGTCACGGAGGTAAAGCCGTTGCCATGGTCACAGGGAGCCTGGCATTAATTCCACATACCGCTCTCTGATTGGCTTACTTCTTTGTTCCCATTAAATGCAACGGGGGACGGACCCCCCAGGCTCCCTCTGCTGGCAGGTGGCGGAAAAAACAAGACCTACACGTAATTTGTGTACAGTTGTATTTCCAAGCAGTATGTACACAACGTAATATTAGGAATACACCTCATTTCTCACTGTGTCACCCCTACCAACAGGCCAGTTGATGAGAACCATACTGCTGAAACGGAATGACATAATTACAAAGTCACAGCCTAATGCGACCTGACTCGCGCTTTATGCGCCCCCCCCCCCCCCACACACACACACACACACACACGGTCGTGTATTATTGAGAGTGACAGATGAATATTCACGTTTTACTTTCGAGGCACCGGCCTGCGGCTTCCTAAAAGGGTCACCCACTGGGAGTTGCTGCTAATTTGGTTGTAAGGAGAGCTGCTAGCTAGCCTACATTTTCCAAAGAGGTGGGTTAGAGGGGGGGGGGGGGCTGCAGCGATAGAAAATGGGGCATCAAAAAGAGCACGTGAGACAAATATAGAATGTAAAAGATAGACGGCAGTGCACTGCACGTGTGTGTCACAGCCACAGTGTGTGTGTGCGTGTGCGCGCGCCATATGATATGCCCTATACGCACACGTCACGGGCAGAAAGTCTTCTTCCTCTCTCTCTCTCTCTCTCTCTCTCTCTCTCTCTCTCTCTCCCTCGCGCGCGCGCACCATCACATGTTGACGTAAGGATGAATAAGGAGGAGGGTGGGAGGAAGGAGTGGAAGACCCCTTTCGTATCTTTTCATTCCAGTTGATGCGGGTCAGGCACCGCGCCTGCTGTATTCACCGTCTGCATCGCCTCAATCAGTGGTGCTTTGGAAAATCATCCGCCCGGTCGAGACCTAAGCTTGGTAGATTTCAGTGTGCAAATTAAATTGACATGAGGTGAGAACTAATGTTCTTTTTTTTTTTTTTTTTTTTTTTTCATTTTCTTTAAAGGAAAACCTCAACCAAGTCGTCTTCATTCATGTCTTTCCGTGTCTGTCTGAGTGCGCTAAATCACACACACACAAACGCTACATTCATGCCGCCGCTTATATTTGTGAATGTAGCGTTGCAATACCTCCCCCTGCTGGCCATTTTCTGTATTTATTTTGGGGAACCGACAACAACCAAGAGCTTTTACGCCACCATTACAACACCGCAGGGGGAAAAAAGTTTTATTTGTCATTTTTGTAAATTTCAAATTTTTCATTTTGTAACATTTTTTAAAAACAACAGACACGTATGTCATTTAAACAGTCATATAGTTTATTCTTTGTAGAGATTATGGACAAATTTAACCGGCGTGATTCAGAAGGAATTCAATTCATAGATTTTATATACATCGTATATACAATGTATATATATATATATATATATATATATATATATATATATATATATATATATATATATATATATATATATATATACATATATATATATTTTTTAGAACACTTCAATTCAACATGTTACAGCAGATGCTTAACATCGAATGACAACAGAGGGCGCCAGTTAGTAGAAAAATGTTGGCTTTAGACAACACACCATTCATAGATGAAATAATAAAGTTTATTTTGTCATAATCAGCCGTTCAGAATCGGCACTGGAATATCTCAAAGTGGTACAAGCTGTAACCTGGCAGTGAAGCACGCTCTATTTTACAGGGAAGACTTCAGGATATGATGATGTTACATAAAAAGAAATGGTCAATGCTGCGCTGGCAATCAGTAGCTTTATTTCCCATGAAGCATCTCTTTCTTCCTTTAGGTGGCAGTAACATGGCGTTGCTCATTTAATACCTCCGATTGTGCATCCATTTGAAGTCAAATACAGCTCATGATTTTGAGTATCTTTAATTTTTCAAAAATTATATATTTTTTGATTTAACACAGACAAATCAAAAGTCCAAAAATCCAACTTGTCACAATTAATGAAAACAATTAGTCTTTTAATTAAAAACAAAAACACAAACAAAAACTGTGGTCCCTGGAAATGCAATAATGCAATAATAATTAAATTCCTTGAGTTCTTGAGTTATTATCTCACATCATGCAGGTTCGGTCCATTTAAAAACCCCAAGCAGTACAAAAGCGCCTGTTTTTAATATAAAGCTGTTATAAACATTTGTTTAAAGAGCTGACTATATAGCCTAATTGCTTAATGATTTAACCTTCTGACTGGACCACGATTTAGAAAGAAGAAGAACTAGAGAGAACACACACACACACACACACACACACACACACACACACACACACACACACACACACAACACACACACACACACACACACACACACACACAGGTAACAGAGTGTCAAGCCTCCACAGACAGTAACACATGAAAACAAGCACACTGTGATTCACATTCATCATGATAAGGCACAAAAACACTAGACTGCATTCTCACAACAAACCTACAGTATGTATTCATAGAAAACTTCGGTATAGTTCCTCCTCAAAATAAATCAAGGCTAATTTTCCCACAAACATACTGCACTTTAGTTCACAAGCTTTTCCTGATAAATCTATCCCGGGTTTAAACACCTAGCAGAAAGATTATGTCAATGCAGGGAGCTACATTAATCTCATTCATCCCCGTTTCAACTTCGGCTGTTGGGAGAGGCAAAACAAGTTCCTGAAAAACATTCATATCTCTAAGACCTACTGCAGCGCCACTTAAATACACAGCAGCAAAATAGTCTTTATGTAATACCATGTCAGTCAGAGGGTTTGATGAATCTCGTGTAGCAGAGCAACAACAGTGTAGATGACGCAGTACGATCCCATAGAAAAGGTGACATGACATGCATTCCATCAACAGTAGCAGTTAAAAAAAACAACTTAAAACTGATTCCTATAAATAATCTGGAGAGGATAAATAAAATAGACAATTTCCATCTTGTCTTGTTAACAAAACCATGCTGTAAAACAGTGTATTACAATTACGTTTGAGCAGTCGTTAGGAAGAAAACAAATAAAAACAGCAAGACTTGAATCAGGGTTTTTCTTTCCAAAATACATTAAAAATAATGTTATTTTTTTTGTAGGTTCATGTGCGCCCGAAGTTTCAAGTGATCTGTGGCGTTTATCTCGTGATGAAAAACTGATTTAAGCAAGTGATTCGTGCATTGTTACAGCATTTGGGAGAAGTCTTCAACTCCTGCTGAACACCAAGTCAGGACAAAGTAGTACGCACTGGATCTCTGCGGGGCACTTTAACCTTGCAGAGCTGCAGAAAGAGGACAGCCATCTAGTCTGTCATAATAAGTGACATAAGTAACAGTTCTTTCTTTCTCTTTAGAAAAGAAACAGTCATAAAGTCAAGATTAAAAAAAAAGAAAAGAAAACAGCCCCATTGTCAAACCGGCGAGCCAGTTACAGTGTAGAACCTTTCTTCCGTTAACAGTCGAGCGGATAATTACACGTTGAGTGAGAGAAGCTTCTGTACATGGCTATCCATCAGTTGGTTTAAACCTGCAGTCGATTCATGCTTGCAAAGTGTAAAAAGTCAGTAGAAAAAGAGTGTTGGGGTTTATCCTACAAGGCTTTTATGGGATGGAGAGACTGTGTCACAAACAACACACCTTCTTCGATTCGCCGCGAATTTGCTACGCCAAGTGTTTCGCCCTCTTATTTCAACGCGCGCACAATTCCGGGGAGCGGCGAAGTGGACGACGGGCTCTGGCGGCTCTGACAGCGCTGCTGCGTCTGCCTCGCATCCCACACCCTTCCTTGACAAATACGTGCTTTTCACTGGCTGATTTTGCCGGGTTTGCTGCCATGGTTACTGACAGCTTTTCTCCACCACCACCACCACCACCACCACAACTCAACCCATTTATAATAGCTGGAATATGCACTCATAAAACCACAAATGTTTGGGCTTCTACTTTGAAATTTGCCGTCACAGAACAAATGGTCAGATAAAGTCTGATAAAAACTTTGTATTGTGTCAATGGGCTTTGCATGTCACATCGAGCAGCTGTAGGTCAGTTGAAGGGCCTTCCCCCCCCCCAGGTAATCTCTGTCTGTGTGTGTGTGTTGAAAGAGGACCAGAGCGAACCAGGAAAACAAGGACCAGTGTCCTGTAACCTGTCGCTGTTCTCGCGGATGGCCACTTGGGGCATCGTGGAGCGGCGAGGGTGTTTCGACAGTGAGCTGGAACAAAGAGCTCTGTGACGTTCACAACAAAAGAGCTCTGGCCACTGCAGCAACTCAAGTACAAGCTGTAGACAGCGGTTAGAACTGCGACTGGAAGCTGGAGGTTTATGTCATTCTCGGAGTTCTTTTCCCATCGCCACGGTTACCTCACAGCTAAAATGTGTGATTCCGGGTTTCACCTTCATCTCTCTGCCTAAACAGAAACCGTGAAATCACAGCATGAGTCTGGCATTCAATCTTTGATCACATTTTCGTGGCGACGTTGAGATGGTGGTTGGAATTTTCTCCCTGTCTGTTTGCGAACAGGTGGAAGAAACCAAGAGCGGGTACCTGCTCATTTCAGCCTACCTGACAGTATAATAAGGCAAGCTCAGTGCCTGGCTTATAATTAGCAGCTTCCAAAAACGTATGCTACCATGGCATTATTGCTATGATTGCTCTGGAAACCGTATTTACAGGCAGATCGGGTTCTCAGTGAGGAACACTGCTGCTAAGATTAAGAGAAAGTTCTTTCAAAATAATAATAATAAAACTTTAATTTTAAGGGATGTGGTATTTTTAAAACACATTATTCCGCCTCCGATTTCACAAGCTTTATATACCTAAGCTTTAAATTTAGGAATGCTAAGGTGAGACACACACACACACACAGCTTCGATTCAAATGTGCACAGCCTTATTTTAAGTCTGGAATGTGAATCGCGCTGTGGTCACCTCTGCCAGGAAATTATGCAGCCATAATTATATTTAAAAATATCAGCTCTGTGAACCATATTGCAGTTGTGAACAGACATGTTTGGTTCGGTTCGTGCTGGCCATCGCGTCGCCCCCCCCAACTGGGACCTTCGCCTCAACTGCACTGTGACCCCCAAGAGGTCACTGGGAGGAGTAACCCTTTGACCTTTGCTCTCTAATTCCGATCTTTAGAGACGGGTGGAGGTGGAGGAGGGGGAGGAGACGGGGCAGCGTCTCCTCGACAAATTTTCCTCACGTAGGCTAGTAGTTACAGAGCAGCGGTGTTGGATAATTCAAATCTAAAACCCACTATTTTTAAGGTTAGGGAGTTTTTTTTTTAGTTCGGGGGACACTACAGAGAAAATGTCAGTATAATGTGCTAGAAAAGAGAGCAATTGGAGAGCAAAGAACAGATTTTGCTCCTGAGCTAATACCCCCTAGTGGCCATCTGTGATGCTGCACTGCGCCCACAGCACCTCCACTGCTACTGCAGTTTTCTCGCTGATCCTGACCTTTGACCTGCTTATTAACATCGTCAAGTGTCGATTGAAAAACTTTGCCCTACTCTTGCATGTAGTGTCTATTCTATTTATGTTTTTACTCTTGGTTCAGGCTCTATTTCAACAGCTACTGCCAACGAGCCTGCTGCCGGGTTAAACATGCGCATCCCTGACGAGGTTTGTTGAGGGTAAGAGGGGGCAAAATATTGACTGGCACAGGAGAGAAGAAGGATATGTGACACAGTTTGGAGCCGGTTAACTTATTACACAGACGGGCTGGTGCCGGTCTGCCGTCCCAAATGTAGCTCCCAGACCGACCGACCGACCGGCGGAGCATCGTCTCGTCTAACAAGCCTACAAAGTCTTGGGGGGGAAATAAAAGTTTTGCCTCTATGTGCAGACCGAGGTGGCGTCTAGGAGCCCTGTGGCTGCTGCGGAGACGCGGGGAGTCGCTCCGCGATCCAGCTGATGACCTCCTTCATGACGGACTCGGCCACCTCCGGGAGGTCCTGGTGAAGAGCGTGGTAGCCCCCCTCATAGACCTGAAGGGACCAGGAGCAGAGGGAGGAGCTGTCAGGGGCGTGAAGGTAGGGCAGAAGGGGTTTAATATAATAGGAAAGGTTTTTGGTTCAGGCAAAGTTTCCCCTGCAAGGTTTTTAGCCGGGACAAAGCCAGCGTGTTCCGCCAATCCAAAGAAAGGTAATTAGAGAAGACAAAGACGAAGAGACGCCTCCCTGTGGGTGCTGATTAGGGAAACGCTCCATCTGGTTTATTTCGCAGCTATCCCATAGGAAACATTTTGACCCCCACCCGGACGGCACAAAAAAAAACGTTTCGTTGTCTCACACAATGGCAGTGAACCTAACCAGATTAGTGACTGCAAAGTCAGCCACAGAGCAGCGACTTCCTCCTATCGACAGCAGACACACGTCACTCCTTTCCCACGGTGAAAAGCCTTTTGTGCAACTTTTTTTGTTCTTCTCTTCATGAGCAAACACCCTCCGTGGTTTTGTTATAGCAGAATCTATGCCAGTCGGTGCTAATCGCTTCCTCATATTCTAAGTGGTTTCTAGGGCCGACTTGCAGCACCAGTTTCTAGCTTAACTTCGCAACATAAAAGAAACAGGCTGACTGAGGGTGCTTCTGATCTAAGGTTGGGAGGATGGGCTAGAGAGGTGTCAGACTTGATAAAAGGTTGGAGTGATCCAACCGAGTTAGAGATCCGTTGAGATACAGAAAACAGAAATGATAATTACTGTGCCAGTGTTCTCGTTAATGCTCCTCATCAACATCAGGAACCTCTTTCCTTCCTTCGTTATTTCCCCCAGTTTGGTTCTCATGTAATATTTCGTGAAAACACAACTTGGTATTAGCGGATACAAATTCAGAAATCATAAATCTTCAACCGAGCACGAACGAGCTTGTCGTCTATTCCGTCGAACGTTTTAAAACAGGCTAAAGATGCTCGATGAAGAAGACGGCGAAAAATCAGGAGATGAAGACGAGTTCCGAGAGAGACGAGAAGAGAAGAACAAACAGGTGTGCAGGAAAAACAGAACTGTGGATATAAATACACCTTCTGCTGGACGCTGTCTGCTGCAAAACGTTACAGAAGATCAAGATGATGGAAAACAGGAAGACGGCGAAACAGCGGACACGAAGAAGCAGAAAACAAAATAGAAAAAAATCCAATCAAATCGTACACAAAAAAAATGCCAACCTTGAGTTTCTTGTCCGTGCTCGGAGAATCCTGGTGCATCGTCATGGAGCCTCTGATGTCACACAGCCTGTCGGCGTCGCCGTGGAGCAGCAGGAAGGGCCAGCTGATGGACGGGATCTCCTTCTCGATGCGCGCCACCGCCCCCATCAGCTGCACGCCGAACGACACCCGCATGCCGCCGTGGTAGTTCAGCTCGTCGTTGTCGTACGCCTCCACCTAGAGGTGAGACGCGGTAGCGTGAGGAAGCTTTTAAGGCCCCAAATTGTCACCCGTTCTAGGATCTGCTTTTGAAAACAGTGGAGAAGCTTTGCACAATTGATATAAAAACAAAAAACTTATATGGAGGAAACAACATATTTAGCCCTCTGTTTTGTACCGTTCTGCTGAAATTGATACTTTTTTGGACCTTAAATTTGTTTAAAGGGGGGGAAATGAGGACGACGCAAGTCCTGGCTCGGGTGGGACTAACCTGGCAGAGGTATCAGTGCCCTTTGTGACATCACAAAGAGCTGCTTTCTAAAAATGCATTTTAGCACAGATGGGGAAAAAGTAAAAATACATGAAGGATGGACTTTGCTTATTTCTGGTGATTTGGTCACAATAACTTGGAGCCTTTAATATATGAGTGGGTGATTTTTTTTTGTTAAACCAAGATCTCATGTATCTTCACACCTGGGTGTCTCTGCTGTGTCCAACTTGCATGTCACTGGCAACAAATGCCCTACTGGGCCAACAGACGCCACATGTGCTGCAGCTTTGAATAATGAATGACTGAAAGCTGAGCTGTGGCGCAACACGACCTGTTGAGCAGCCGAGTCGTGACAGAAAACATGATGCACCAGTTTCACAGCACCAAAGCAAAAAAAAGAAAAAAAAAAAGAAAAAAAAAAAAGACATTTGGCATGAATCATATCAGCTTCTTCTCTCAGACATTGCAGCCAGATCACAAATAAGGAGATGTGACCCCAAAAAAAGAAAATATTATCTTTTTTTGTTCAATACAAGTTTCTTTCAAATGTCCTCCAGAGCATGTGTTGCTGAAAAACACACGGTTAGAGTGCGGCTGAGCATACCGCCGACATCTGTCCCTCACCTGCTTCTTGTCACGTGACACCCATCTGGAGTCGATGGAGCCCAGAGTGAGGCTGGGCATCATGTGGTTCAAGACCTTCGCCATGAAGACCTGCAAACAGCCAAAAACACACCCAGGCCTTGCTGTTTATTTTTGCACGTCAATGTGTGTCGTTTGGTTTCTTTGCTTTTTTTTCCCTCTCCTTCTCACGCCATCTGCCAAGTGTGACAAAGAAGACGGAGCAATGGAGTTGCACTGTTCCAGTCACCTGACCGCATCCCACTGTATGTTCATGCAGCGTTGGAGCGAAGAAACACATTCCTTCTAATTTAAAAAAGCCGGCGAACAGTCAGAGAAACACTTCTTTTTTTGTGGCAGATTTGAACGGCAGCTTGTTCGCGTCCTTCAGGACTGGACCTAGTCGTGTCTGTGAGTCAGTCAGCGGCTGCTCAAGCAACTCGCTCTGATTTCTGACGACCAAAAGAGAAAGGTGCAAGTAAACCAAACAGCCCCTGAAGAAATATATAGTGACGGACCGCCGGGTCGACACCGCGACATCTCATCTCAAAACGGGTGAAGAGCGAGGGCGAGGAGGAGCGGTGAGCTACCTTGAAGGGCGTGGCCGAGTCTGGGTTCATCTGGACCAAGGGTGCGATCAGGACCACGCCGGCGAAATCAGTGGGCCGTTCGCAGGCGGTCAGGATGGAGATAGCGCCACCCTGAGAAAGAATGAGGTAACACAGAGCGGGTAGTGCGTCAATGGACTGAGACTCAGGAAGAGAGAGAGAGAGAGAGAGAGAGAGAGAGAGAGAGAGATAGGCAAACTAGATGATTTCATAACATGATTTTAATAAAACAAATGAGAAGTATTTGCAAAGTCGCATCCAAGGTCATGTTTGCTTGAACTATAAACACCATGGTTCAACAATACAAAAAAACAAAACAAATATTCCTTCTGTCTTTTTTTATAAACATAAGATAAAACAAAAAATAACATTAAAAAAACGGATATAACAAATCTGCTTCACCAGATTCTGTTGTGCTCTCGCTCAACTCCTTTGGAATAAAAAAAACGGACAACTCGTCAAATGAACACATTTGTTTCCAATTTCCAAAAAGTCTTTCTTCACTCTGCCGGACGCAATCTGCACTTCTTTCCACACACGCAAAGCAGCGAGTGCTCCTGCTGGACAACATTTCAAGGTTCCCAGTCAGGTTGGACCAACCTGCACAGCTTGCCTGCGCTGCTGATGCACGGCCGCTTTGTGCAAACGTGCAAACAGCAGGTTCTGCTTAGCAGCCATAATGTGTCTCGTCGCGGACGCAGCTCCAGATTCTAGTCGAGCTTTAAACATGCATTTTAGCTTATAAACGAAAAATAAAGTGCAGGACGGGGGAGAAATTGCTCCCCATCAGTGCTGAGAGTGCCTGTGTGAGAAGTAGGTGAAAGGTCCTCACACATGGAGCAGAGTGGAGAAGTTGTCAAGGGTCAAGACCAGCTTAAAACAATCCATCTTTTGTTCGGTCGGACGGGCGTGAATTTCCAGCCGCCACGTTGTTGCCGCTGCTGCTGCTTGAACACAGCAGGAGGGACGTGCCGATGACCGTGTAGGGTGGGTGCGCGGGGAACAGGGCCGCACCTTGGCGCCCCACTGACTTATGGGGTTGTGATTAATATCCAGCAGCTAGACAGAGCCACAGTTGGTGGTGCAGCCCCACGAGGGCCGAGACGTTAGTCGATCCATGGCGGCTCACGGCGGGTTTTTTTCTCCCCTCTTGTGTAACACACACACACACACACACACACACGGAGTGATGCATGGGTGAACGTGTCCATCACTCACTCTCTGTGGCTACTAATTGGCTTCATCTTGGTTTATGTAAGCCGGCTCTTTGTCACTTGTGTGAATATTCATCAGGTTGGGGCCAACTGCAGGCTCTCAGCCTGAAAGGAGGCTCGTTTCTCACCAGAAAGAAAAAAAACAAAAAACACAGACCAAACCCTCTCCTTCGAGTGCCCGAACTTCCTCCTGCATGCCTGAGATGGAAGGATGAATAAACGAGAAAATAGAACCTCATTCCATGTGGCGTCACCATCGCAGGCATAAATCAAATAATGCTTGGACAAAGATGGTGGCGCTTCATTGAAAAGGCAGAGAGGCACAGCGACAGAGAGAGAGAAAGAGTGTGTGTGAGTGTGTTTGGGACAGAGAAGCTCTTTAAGCCTCTGTCCACTTCCTGTGTCTGAACTTCACTCGGCCAATGAATGCTGGTATTGTCCAGGAGCTCATCCTGCTGTCCGTGGACTCGCTCCGTCCAACCCTGACGACCGACGAGTTCACATGCCGACACCACGCGGCTTCATTACGGCCGACGCAGCCCAACGAAGCAGAACTCCAAACACGGCTCATGGGCCCGTCTGTCTGTCTGTCTGTCAGTCTGTCTGTCTGTCTGTCTATCTGCGCTGATGTTTAAAATAAATTCATAATTTCGTAAAAAAAAAAGAAAAGAAGAAGAAGCAAAAAACAAAAACGATCCAATAACATAAAGAGGGTTTTGCAGAAGAACAAACTGTTCGAGTGGCGGCTGGACGGTAGTTGCGCTTCGCCTGAGGCCCGACGCTGAGGACCAAGGTGTTACGCAAGAGCTCTGGCACCGGGATGGCTGACGAGAGGAAGCGCCACCAGAGAGGCCAGCAGGGAGGAAGAGTGAGGAGGAAAGAGAAGGCCGAGTGGAAGGGATCTGCCATCGGTCCCCTGAGCTGATGTAACACTGAGCAAACAGTCCAGCAGTGCAAATCCGGATCGCAATCAGCGCATAAACCATCTGTGTTGTTGGCTTTGAGCTTCTTACCTTATAAAATCTATTCTTGCTTGATTAATGGCATCAAACGCAGGTACAAATGAAGCACATTTATTTTTACATGGCATGATACCCGGAGGGAGGTCCAGTTCCCACAAGACAACTGGCGACTGACCATTCATCAGGCAATTTATCAGCATCACTGGAGCAACGTCCCAGCAAACAAAGAAAAGCCAGCAGGTGGTGTCCATTGTTTCTGATGTTTTTTGCAACCTTGTTGTGTTTAGGGGTCAAGGACAAACAGCTTAAAAGGATAAACAGGAGGAGACGTCCCGACGTTGGGAAGCTGGCAAAACTGTTGCAAAACAGCCCCCACACAGTGAGGCAGGGATTATTTTTTTCCCCCCCGAGGAAAAGGAAGAGAGGAAAATGAGATGAAAAGAGTAAAAGAAGAAAAGACACACGGAGGAGCCAGGATGAAAGGAGCAGGAAATTAGTTTGAAGAAAAAAAAAGAAAGCAAACACGTCGCTCAGAGCTGAATAGAAGAAGTCAGGAAAGGAGAGCAGACGATGACGGACAGGCAGGATCGACAGTGTCGCAAATCCGCTGGTAAAAATGTCCACGGCGATGACAGCGGCGGCTTGCCAAGGCGACGGCGTCGGGCTCTGCCACCAATCAGGGTTGACGTTTTTTTTTAACACGGCCTCGCTCTTGATATAAACACAGCGTCGCCGGCTGGCTGCGAGAGCCCCGGCCGTAAAAGGTCTGCAGCCTCGCGCCGCCGCGTTAAACCAAGTGTTGTTTATGGGATATAAAACTGATGGGGCGGAATAGCACCTTGTTTACAGGGCCGGAGCCACGACTCTTGGAACGGAGCCCAGGCTGAAGCAGAACGTAGCCAGTCAAGAGTCAAGAGTCGCTAAAGCAGCCAACTGGTTGAAAGGTGGAAGGAGCTCCGAGTGGCCGGGGGGGGGGGGGGCAGGGCAGGGCAGGGCACCGACAACACCTGTTCAAGGGAAAGAAGCCCTTTGAAAATACCTTGAAAATGACGATACAGAGCTTTCGACTCTGGCACTGGGAACTGACCACTGGTCTTGATGGTTTCACCAACATTCACGGCTGCGATGGAAAGTTTTGGCTACTTAACGTCATTCTTTGCTCCTCTAGTCTTCGGCCGCCAACGGCATGGTTGCAAATTTCCAGCAGCTTTCGGTCACAATTCGACTCCACGATCATTTTTTTTTTTGAGATGGAGCAGCGAGAGTTGCGAGTGGAAATGTCTGTGTCATTCATCTGCCTTTCGCAAAGGGAAGCCGCAATCACAGAGAGTCACCCGAGGAGACTCCCGAGTGGACAACGTGCGTAACTGCGCCTCTGCTGCCAAAGTTGTGCGTCGCTGCTGAAAACAGGACACAGGTGCCTTTTACACAACATGGTTGCATAAACATGTCGTGCCCCCCCCGCACCCGCACCCACCACCACCACCCCCAAGTCAGTCAACCCAGTGGCCACTATGCCCTTGAGCAGTGTGGTCAGTGAACCCACCACTGCTGCGCTGGAGGTTTTTTCTTTTCTGCGTTCCAAGCTGAACCTAGCTAAAAGGTGAACCAGCGCGTCCTGAAAACAGTCAACGAGGAGATCAGAACCGGCTGGAGGTCTTTTTAAAGTTACCCTTTCAAAGCGGCGGCGATATAACCCTGATTAAATCGTCTGTGTCGTTTAATAAAGTTCTCATTAAGCCGCGAGCCAAACGCACTCTCGTGAGCCATGACTGGCTCTTCAGGGAAATAAAAGCACTTCATACAGCCTCAAGGCTGCAGGCCACTTCTTTCACTTTGCCCTCCACAAAAAAAAGCCCTCTCAAAGCTGATGATCAATTATTTGGTTTCATGTGAAGCAGCAGGGCACTGAACGCAGCGCTACCGTCTAAAATCCTCCAGCACCGCCGCTGCTCACGCTCATTTCCTTTAAGAAGGTCCCATCTTCGCTGTCCTCAGATCTTTATTTTTCACTCCAGACTCCAGTGAAGCCGCCTCGCATCATTAAAAACCACAACAGATCCCCAGAAAACCACGTCTGTTGACAGCCTCCAGCAAAAAGACAGACTGCTGTTTTGTTTTTTTGTTTTTTTAGCTTCATGCTAAAACTGATGATTTGCTGGACCTTCTACGCGTTGGAGGAAGGAAATAAGAACAAAGGCAGCCAGGAGGCGGACTGGCAGGAAATTGGGAGAGGCATTTTGAAGCCCCTTAGGACACCACAGAGTGCAAAGTTAAGTGCAAACTTTCTGAAAAATTAAGCAAGAAAAAGAAGTCAAGGACAGACTTTTTTTTCATTAGTGGGCACTTTGCCGAAAGAAAAAAAAAGGCATTTTGGACCACGCAGGACCCTAAAGGAAAGAAGCTGTGGAGGTGTGGAGGTGCGGTACCATGGAGTGGCCCAGGATGAAGACTGGCAGCTCTGGGTGGCGGGACTTCATCAGGTCGATGTGCTGCAGCGAGTCCCGGACGTAAATCTGGAAATCCTTGATGTTCATCCTCTCCCCTTCGCTCTGACCGTGACCCACTGTTGTGGAGAGACAGAGACAGAGAGGGAGAGGGAGAGAGAGAGAGAGAGAGAGAGAGAGACCGAGAGAGAAGAAGAAGAAGAAGAAGACGTGTGAGCAAAACAAACAGAGGGAAGGAAAATTGTTCACAATTCAAATTCAAGTGCAGCAAAAGAGGCGAAGTGATGATGCGAGAGAATGTTAAAGGTTCTCTTAGAGAAGGAGCCCAGACTAACCTGGTGATCAAATGGAGACGCTGACAACTGAATAAACACCTCAACGTTATTCAATTGCACCAGAAAGAAACATCTTCTCAATACATCCTTAATGTAAATGAATTTCGCAGAACAGAATGGGACATTCTGCTTTGGGGATATTCCCAAGTGGCTCCTCCGTCCTCCTCCTCCTCCCATATCAGGGCAGAATATCGATGAAGTGACAGAAAAAGAGACGGATCTCATCAAGAAATATTGCGGGGAGGGTCAGCAGAGGGGGTCAGCAGGGGTGGGTGGTGGAGGGTTGAGGGGGGGAGGCAAGGAGGAACAGAAGAAGAAGGGAGAAGCCAGAAAAGCCTTCAGCGAAATGTTGAAAGCCTTGCAGCTTATCAACAGAGACACAAATGGAGGCCATATGCCGCTTTTCTATCCATCACAGATAATAACACAATGACATCGACATGTGCTGAATGTGTATGAAATGTTTCTCAACAGCAAAACCAAAGAACACGTGCACCTTCTGTTTCACTGCAGCAAAAATAGCTGCTTTCAGCATTGGATTTCCCATAAGAAGGTTTCCTGCTTGGGCTGAAGGCTCCTCTTAATGCGGCTCTACTGTCTCCTTCCCTCACGTCTCCTCTCTCCTCGTAAAGATAAAAGCCCAGGTCGCCCTCTCATTGGAAACAGATTGACGCAAAGCGAAAAAGGTAAAGGAGGCAGAAAGCGGCGGTAATGGGAAGCCAAACACAAAGCGAGAGCGAAAGAGCGAGAGTGGAGGGACGGCAGCGGGCGGAAGGAGAGGAAGCATGTGACCAGCAACCGGGGAGGACGCACAATATATGAATATGTATGCGGGCATATAGTGTGTGTGTGTGTGTGTGTGTGTGTGTGTGTGTGTGCGTGTGCGCGGGTCCTCACGGAGCTCTGTGCAGCAGTGGCTGAGAGGTGAGGCGGGTTGCCATGGTGACCGCTGCTGAATTGAAATATTCTCATGTGCGGTTCGCACCTCCCGGGTCTGAACGGCGTGATGTATAGGAACCCCACCCCCACCCCCCCACCCGACGACGGGCGCCATAATCGCTGCCAGATAGATGGGACTCGCTCGCGCACGCACACCGATCGGCATCGACTGTCGCGCAGCAGCTCCGAATGACGGCATAACGAGGGGATGTGCGATCTGGTGGTGCGGGACGAGCGAGACTCACTGATGTTTTTGTTTTCCCTGCAGCGGCTCTGGCTTCCATGTGAAACTTGCGTGTAAATGCCGACAACACGGGCGGATCAATGCTGTAATTTTTTTTCTTTTTTGCTCATTCATGTTGACAAATGATGCAACTTCCGCTGAGGGAACCGGGCCAATCGCACGAGCCTATGAACAGTCCCCGGGTTCGTGATATTTGGTTTGTTTTCCCACAGCTTCTCATATGACCACAAAGCCAAAATGTCAACATTGTGTAATGATGTAGTGCAAAAAATAAAGACTTCCACCCGGGAGAATCCCTGCAGGCCTTGAGAGTCATCGATTTGGAACTTGGTCTACGGCTGTTAGACCTTTATTTTCGATAATTAGTCATCTGGGAACAAAAGCAGAACTACAAAAAAAAAGGTCAAATTGATGTTGACCTTTGACCTCTTGCCACCGGCCTCGTGAGCTCATCCAGCCTTTTGCCAAATGGACTACGTTCCCCTTTAAACCTGTCACGCTCACAAGAAGTGAAAGTAGATTCCGTCCTGATTTGGAACACGGAAAAGTGATCGTGGTGCGCCTGTGTGCGTCGGTGGGCGAGACGGACGGGAAGGTGCTCGGCTTCACCGTGACGTCCGGATCAAACTGTGTGAGTGGCTGCAGCTGTCGGCTCTCGTGATCTCTGCCTGGCCCCTCTGGCTCAGCTAACGCAGGCACACTTACTGAGGAATTCACTGAGCTCGCTCACACGCACACACATGCAGCTCCTCTACATTCCACAGAGCTCTCTCTACTTTCAAGGCGAACCACGTCATTTTTCTTCCTCAAAATGACATTTCTCGTGATGCAAGAGCTTGGCAACAGAAGAGGAGCGCCACCCCTGCCACTGGCACTGACTCTAGTGAGATTGTTGAGATCAGCCAGGCAGGTGCTGCTGTGAAGTCAGGTCCATCGCAGCGCAGTGCCAGGGCACAGATTTGCAGATTTGTGGGCGGAGCCACAGCCAATACCTCATTGGCTCAAATCCCCTTCCTGTGCTGCTCAGTTTGCTGAGTTTTGAATGCCTCAACCTCCAAGATGTCAAGTGTTAAGTGTTTACCGTAAAGACGCCCACCAGTTCATTGCAATCAGCACTGTTATTCTTCTGCTGATGCAGTTGGACTCAACTTTAAGCACCGCAGCAGGGCGGCCAAAACAAAAAATACAGTAACATCAGTGGTGACATGCTGCTGCTGCTGCTGCTTCTACAGAGCATGCGGCTCTGAAAAACCCTGAAGCACACGTCAAAGAGATCACACATGACTAATCACAGCGCGGAGAGCCAGAGCGAATAAATTAGCGACACACACCAGATTGTACAAAGGGTGCTGTAGCATCGAGCGTGCCTGAAATATGATCATTTCCTTAATAAACACTTATCATCATTAAATACCGGACTGACGGAGACAAGGAAGTGGAGCTGAATCCCTGCATATTAGTGTCTGTTTTCTTCATTTACACTAACGCTACGTCCTTCCGTTGGTGAGATTGAAACAGCTGCCCTTTAGCATCTCTGTGAGCATATTTGTGCCTCTATGCTATCCGTGTGTGTGTGTGTGTGTGTGTGTGTGTGTGTGTGTGTGTGTGTACTTGTCAGGGATGCACTCAAAGGAAAACCACAACCAGCACTCTGAACTAGTTAGGGCCTCTTATTTCTTTTTTGCACACCAGTACTTATTAGCTTTGAGACGCAGAGTCGCTGCAGCTGAACGACCAGTCTGTCAAATTAACCCCCCCCCCGACTCTCTTTGTTCGCTCAGCAATTAACGAGCGCCGTTATCAGGCTCGGATGAGGACGGAAGGCTTTGTTTGGAGCCGCCACGCTGGACCGCTGGCCAGAGACACGTGCGGCTGTTGACGCAGCGTCATGTGACGCCATGCCGGGTCACTCACCGTGGTCGTGCGAAAACACCAGCACGGACTGCTCCTTTAGCCTCTGCACGATGTCATTGTAGGGGCCGGAGTGCTCGCCGGCTCCGTGGGCGACGAAGATGAGAGCCCTGACAGGACGAGAAGGGAGAGGAAACGGTTTTAAAACACTGAAGACGGTGCTTTGAGGTGACGCAGAAAAAAAAACGTGAATGGAAGCCGTACGGAAAAAAATACTTTCTCTGACCAAGGTTGTGTGTTTCTTTTTGTGTATGTGTGCACGTGTGAGTGGCAGAGCTGCAGCTAAGGCACGGCAAAGAGCCGTGACGGAGGCCGTCATCCGTCGTCCATCTGTCCGTAGGGAATACAACACTTTCCACCCACCCAAACCCTCAGGTAGGATCATGGTTACTTTTTTGGAAAAACTGGTTTTCCTGGGTTTTGCAGGAAGATGATACTTTCCGCCATTCTTCTTCTTTTGTTGTCCTTTGTTTCAAGTCCCACCGGAGCCTGAAAGAGCCTGGACAGGGAACTTTCCTCGACCGTCAGCCGAGCGCGAAACCTGAGCGGCTGCTCACTTCACTAATCAGCTCCTCAACCTGCAGCGGTGACTTCAGTCATTACATTTTTCGGCACTCACTAAGTCTGCGCATATTCAGCCGCTGCGAAATGCTCCAGTTTTCTTTCCCTTCAAGCTGCATGAGAGCCGACGAGCTTCAATCAGCGGCGGCGGCAGCAGACAATTAGCCAGCCCAGAGTGTGGCGAGCGACGCAGGGGCGGGGTGAGGCTGGGTGAGGCGGGGTGAGACGAGAGCCGGAGAGCGGGATGGGAGAAGCTGCTCATCAGGCTTCCTTCACTCCATTTCACTCGCTGCTCTTTCACCCTTTTTTCAAAAATCCCAGCGCCTTGGGCTGCGTCTTCCTCTGCAGGAAGACCACCTTACTGTGTGTGTGTGTGTGCGTGTACGTGTGCGTGTGCGTGTGTGTAAAACCCTTTGCACAACCACGGCGTTCAGTAACATGCAAGAAAATGTGCTGCAATTTTGGCTCATCCGGGTTCAGATCAACGCTGCTGCACCTTTGGTTCGTTCCTCAACATTACCCCCCGCCCTGCAGTGTGTCGGCTTGTCTGTGTTTCCTGGAGGAAGAGTGTGTTGGTTGTCTCGCAATGTGTCGCTTTAAACCCATGGCTCGGTGTAGCCTCACCACTGGCTCCAACACGCCATCCCATGACCCTTGGTTTCACTTCTTCAACCGCAAAAAAAAAATCACTCAGGAGACGAACTGCGATCAAATTAGCGACGGCCAAGATGATAATAACAATGAACAGCTCGAGGCAACATAGCCCAGAAAATGTTTAATTTCCCAGGAACATTGTGCATTGTGAACACTGAACTTTGGTTCACCGCTAAAAGTCGCTTCTCTAGTTGCAACCGTCGGCGTCGCTTTGTTTCTACGTGCAGATCAGGTGTGTGGAGCAGCGAGACAGGAAATTTCTGGGTTTCATTTCTACGCGGTCGACTCTTCACTTCTCATGGGAACCCGAGACCTCCTCGTCTCCCACTGCGGCTCCAGCCGTCGAGGCGAGCGCGCTGGCTTCCAACCAACCAGCCCTTATTAAAACACTCGGAGAGGCAGGGAGGGAGTTCAGTCCTCTCCTCTCTCGGCCCCTCCGCTCGCACACTCTCCAAACAACCACAGAGGCACAAAGACAAAGCCGAGGCCGTAATCCCCTCCACTGGCTGGACTGGCATCGCGCTCTCTGCCCCTCGCGGCCGAGCGTTTCACACATTGATCAGCGCAGATCTGATGCAGACATATAGAAGGAACATCCACTTACGCATAAAAATGTATTCATTTGTGTACCTTCATGGGCCTTTAATCGACTGTAATACCGAGACATCGTAGTCCGTGTGTCCCGAGCTTTGGACGGCCAGTCTTAAATAGTGGCATGTTAATCTGATTAATAGGATTAGGACTGTTCAGGGTTTACGGGTATGTGTGTGTGTGTGTGTGTGTGTGTGTGTGTGTGTGTGTGTGTGTGTGTGTGTGTGTGTGTGTCGGTGCATTGGGGGTTGGATCAGGTTTGTTAAAGCAGAGACTGGAAGGCAAGAGCAGCGGTGGAGATGGTAGCTGGTTTTTAAAACGGACGCAGTGGGAAAGTGAGATTTCACAGGAGTGGTTTGTTTACCATTCGCGGTTTCTTCTTCGCTTCTCATCCAGACATTCTTATTTTGTACAAATAAGAGCGTCTCCAGGGACAAAGGGTTTGTGGTAAAAAAAAGCTACACTAACTTTTGAAGTGAAAGAGAATCATTACAAAAAAAGTATTCTGTTGAAGGACGCACTGCTCTGGTAAAGCTAAAATGCCCAGACTTTTAATCGAGCGAAAACATTCTGTATGTCAACATCTGAGCTGAACGAGGCTGAAGGACGTTTCAGCATGAATTGATCTCACAATCGTGGGCAAGCAACGTCAGTTTTGTGAGCGTCACAGCGTTAATTAAAAGCGGACTACTCTGACAGGACAGACAGAATATTTTAGGCAACCAGTAAAGGCGCTTCAGGCTCAGGAGCAGATGCACAGAATTAGCAAAGAACAATGCAACAGGTGTCGAATGAGATGTTGGCAGGTGGCAAAACCGGTCTGGAAAAGGGAGAGACAAAATCCGTGTGCGAGTGCTAAACACACACTGGAGACGAAGGAAATCAGTGAGCAGGCAGGGGATTAGTTCAGGCCAGACAGGGCGGGAAGGTTTACATCAGAGGGACGGTCACAGGTAGAGGAGGGACAAAACGTAGAGAAGCTTTTTGCGTCAGGCTGATCATGCAGAACTGCCATTCTCATTCTGATTCCGATTGTTTCAATATTCAGACAGTGAGTTGACATAAAGTTGAATTCACCGGGGAGTAACCCTGCACGCTGCACACTGTGTTTCCCCTCTTCCTGTCTCTACCCGTGAGGTTTTCACTTCTTCTACCTTCACTTCTAGACTTCCTTTTTGATTCTGTCAACGTTTCTCCGACTGTCAGGCTGTCTGGTACTCGATGAAACTCCCTTGGTCTTCTAAAACTACCCTGACAAGTGGATGTCTCTGCGTTTCACAGGCGTATATTTAACGCTAACACGACAGGAAGCAAAATCCTGCCGGTTAAGACTTCAAATACTTTTGAAGTATCTGAACTGACGGCCGGTTACGGCGACTCCGGTAAACTTGTCCTTTTGTCTCTTTTTCCGCAGATTGACTGATTCGCTTTGGCACTCGAAATGACCTCAGTGAATTCCGCGAAAAACCGAGGAGGCCGTAACACTCAACGCTGCAAATAATGTCAGCCAAACAAAGTGGCGCGCCCTCAACTGAAAACAAGAAAACAATGACCACGGCTTGAAAATATGTAAAGATTCTCGGCTACCCACAGAAGGCAGAGGCAGGAAGGAATCTCCCGACAGCCACGAACCCAATAGCACGACCTGTATAGCAAACATGTTTATGTGTGCACTACAAACAGCAGGTAGGAAGGACTGAACTCTGCCTGGGGTTGGACTCCGGTTAAAAACTCTTGTCAACCATTGTCCTTGGCCTGCTCTCCACCCCCTCAACCTTTCACCCACTTTCCGTGGCCAGTCCAGTTTTCCAGGAGGCATTGGCCTCTTAACCTTGCCTCATTCTCCTGCTGCCAACAAGTCCTGTCGGATGGGAATTTACGTAAGCTACTCGCAAAATAAAACAAACAAACAGAGAAAAAAAATCTCAAATATTTTACATTACAGCCAAACTTGGCCCGTTTCGAAATCAACCTGACTCGAATTCTTTGAGAGAAGCACCAATTTGCATGCCGAGGGTGCTACTATGGCTACATGCTAATTGTAGGTTTATTATTTACCATCACGTTGACACGATACCCTACAGAGACAGAGACCGGGAGTTTTCAAGGTATCTGTTCATAGTTTGTGTTTTCCTGACTTGAACAACGGCCTCATCGGAATCCATTTGGAAAAAAAACCTTTGCAAAACCTGTTAACCAACAAGGAATAAAACATTGACAAACAACAATGATATTTCCGTGTCACTGTTAGCTTTTGTGTTAAATTATTCTTTGATGAATAAACACATTGTGCAATAAATGTTCTGGCCCACGGACGATCCTGGCGGCTGAGTCACCGGAAAAAAAAGAAGTTCTAACATTCTGGGTGGAAAAAAAGTCTATTAACCATATGACCACGGCTAAATGAAGCCATCTGTTGACACGGATATGAGGGCTAACAGTGTCCTGCACAAACAAAATTAATGCTATGGTCCTCCGGAGAGCTCAGTGAGTAGCAGAAACACAGGACACCGCTATTAATAGACACACACCAGTCTCTGTTATCAGACTGACCTGCCGGTCCATTCTGCCTGTTGCTCCGTTTGCCAGTTTGACTGTGAAAAGCCGTTTGTCTTTGCAACAGGTTCCGTTTTTGCCTTGTGTGTAAGTTATCAACTGATTATCAACAAGATTATTCTGAATAATGATAAACCAAGCAGGAAATAAACAGCTCCTTAGAGTCGCCTAACTCGATTGAGCTAACAAGATTTAGCTAACCTAGCACCTGCACCGAATATCAAACATTTCTTTTGTTTTCTTTCATTTCTGTTCATTTATTATTAACAGTATAAGAGCAGCAGCATAAAACATCAACTAACGACGGGGAGAAGGAAACAACTTGTCATTTTCAGGGGGAACTTGTTTTGCTAGTTATCACCATTAGCCGCGAGCTTAAAGTTTCCAGTTCATTTTAACTTTTGACCCGTATTCTCGGTTCTTTGCTGTTCCGCCCAGAGCAAAACTGTGTCACACAGTGCCGAGCCGTTGTTCCAACTGCGGCAGTGAGTAGGCTGTTGTAGGAGGACTCTGCAACCAGAAACACTGAGCGCTCTTTGTGAGACCTCGCATTACGTGGGCCAGTTAGCGATGAAACGGGAGGCTTGCGCTGCGCCGCGTCACCGTGCGCGGCCGAGAACAGTCTGTGCGATAGACAACAAGGCTTGAGGTGTCACAATCAGTCACACGTTGCTCAGCAGTTTTTACACTTTCGAAACGAGGCCGGCAACGAAAGACGCTGATTGGACTACCACAGCTACTATGACAACCGAGCGAATGTACCAATTATTTGTGCGGAATACCTGCTTTAGCCCCGCTGAGATTTTGGCCGATACTTGCGTTAGTTTAAAAGGAATATTTTCTCATTTGCCATCGACAGGAACGACAAAGACAAATTTTGAGTGAATTTTTCTTGCATGTTTTCAAACCAAATGCTTTTGGCCATCAACATTAAGATTTACCTTCCAGGAAGTCGCCACGCCTTGTGGCTTTCTGTTCCTACTGTTTTAAAAGTAAATTTGCCTTTGACAGTTTGAATTTTGGCCTCCGAACACCTTGAACAGGAATAGTAGGATACACCTCAGCATCTTGTAAACACAGAATTCATCTTGCACAGAATTCTAGACTTATATCTGTACTATTTCAAATGGAAGTTTATCAGATTTTTTATTTTTTGGTACCCACCCATTAAGACGTGGAGGGCGCCACTTTACTAAATGGCTTTGCGGGCTTGTAAAACGCAGAGTGAAACTACCGCACACAGCGTTCGGCAGCTGCTCGCACAGCTAAAAACAATTTATTAGTCTGACATTTTGGAGTGACTCAAGGACCAAAACTCCAAAGCTCAATTTATTTTTTCTCTTACCGCACTAATAGAAAAAAACCCCCAGCAATATCTGCCATCAGTGGCCACAGCCCACACATATGGTACGAGTTTTCCAAAACAACGCACAACATTTCACGGCTCCAGCGTGTCTCCGTCTCTTCGGAGGGACTGCGTGTGATTTTTAGCATCGGTCACTGCCGGTGCTGTGAAAAAAAAAAAGGCTCTTACATAAGCCATCTACAGCATTGGCTTCCAAATGTTTACAATGCCAAGCGATCTGCTTCTATTTTAGTCCATCACTCTGCTCTCCACTTCCAAAAAAGAGAGCATCTGTGGGAGATTTTTTTTTTTTTTTTTAAAGAAGCTTTAATGGTGCTGCCGTTTAAATTGGGTTTGTTTTCTGGCTTCTGGATGTCCTTGGCAGTGTTAACCGGAACGTTTTTTTTTTTTGTGGGTTTTTTTTTTGGCCAGCTACGAGGAAACAATTGCGGGGTTTTCTTTCCCTCTTGCACACAGGTACACAGGCAGCGTGCGCATTCAAACAGAGAAAATGTCGGAGGAGGCAGGCGGGTAAACACGCGGACACACAGTTGCTATGAGGAGAGGTTTAATGGAACAATTAAACGGCGGAGGCACTGACACAGTGTCAGTTAATGAGTCACAGTTCTCATGGGCAGTGAGTGTGTGTGTGTGTGTGTGTGTGGGTGAAAGACAGCGAGGCAAACTTTAAACCAGATGTTTTGTGCGGGCAGCGGCGGTCCAAAGCCAAGCGCGTCGAGCAAACAGCGAGCGCCCAAACCGATGAGCTGTTTTTCACATTTTGAACGTGACTCATCTGCTTTGCGCCGCTGTTGCGCTGTATGAGACATCTTTTTCCATCTTTAGGTCAATGTAAAACTCTCCGGCAAAACAGTGTATTTAGCCCCGTGTTTGAAGCCACCAGCAAGAATCCTGGGATTTACCTCTTCTCTCTGCTTTTATCAAGAAAACCGTCACTATCCTGGAAGAGAGAGTATCTGTGCCATTTGTGATGTCACAAAGGGCTATTTCCCACTACTTGTTAGTTACTTGTTTACAGTGTTTATAATGTGTTGCTATCCACTTTGGTTCTGTGATGCTGGAAATCTCCCCACTGTGGGACGAATGAAGGATTATCTATCTCATTTTATCTGATCTGATCTGATCTGATCTTATCTAATCTTATTTTATCTTATTTTCTGGAAAGTGGAGCTCGCAGAAGAAGTAAAGGGATGGCTTTCATCACTGTAGGGCAGTTCGCCGGAATTTTGAAGACCTTGAATTTCTTCCTCCAACTGAGGATTGACAAAAAAATTTGGCCTTTTCATTTCTTTCAGTACAGCCAATACTGTTTCCTTTAACTGTGAAATACATACACACATACACACATACATACTTATGTATGTATATATATATATATATATACTTTCAGAAACCTGTAATGCCTGTCTGTTGTGTTTCCAGGTCACAGTGCTATTGATTTAAACAGGAAGCTGTACCAGAGTCTCCTGTTAACGGGGCCATGACCCAGTCTGAGACCCGCTAGCATCTGCTGTTCACCAGCAGATTAACATAATTCAATAACAAAACAAAACAAAACAAAAAAGATTAGGTCACAGAAAGAAAATAAACCTTTTTCACTTATGGTTAACTCTTGATGGTTTTATAAACTATATTTAGTCTCAATGTTGTTATGATTGTGGAGAGCTCTGGAATAGAGGGTTATAGATGAGGGCTTCACCATCACCACCAAAAAAAACAAAAAACAAAAAACGATTGACATGTGACTGATTCAATGAACAGCTCAGCTCAGTCAGGCCTTATTCTGCGCTCATGAATTTCTTCTTTGGTTTCAAGTGCAGCTCTCAACAGCGGCTTCCTATGTTCAACTGAAAGGAAGCTGATTGGTTATGAAGTGCTGACACTGATTCAATGAGATTCTCACCCAGTGATTCGGCTAAACAAAGAGGTTAATTCAGCCTGTGCATGACCTTATAAATAGACATGGTAAACCAAGTTAATGATCATCAAAATGATGATGATGATGATTAACCAGTCGCTGAGCTGAAGAACTCCCTGCACTGTCAAATAGAACTACATTTTAAATTGTTTTGTTTTGTTTAAAAAAAAGAAAGAAAAGAAAAGCAGTTTTTTAATCAAATGGTCTAAACGTGAGCGGACGTGATTAGAAACTTGCACACTTGCGCCTGCAGATTGAACATGAAGGAGTCATGTGACTCGATGGAATCATGCGCCCATTCAACAACATTGGACTATTTTAAGCACCCGGCTGTTCACTTCCTGCTCCTCCAGCGCAACTCATAAAACGGTTCCCCACCACATTCTCCTCCTCCACCAGCAGCACCACCGTCATTCACTGACCTCGGCGGCCCGTCGGGCTCCCAGTAGCGGCAGAACAGGTGAAGTCCGTCGGCGTTGACGATGTGCCGGAGCTCGCTGTAGGGGACTCCCTGCGGGCTCCGCCGCGGAGCTGCAGCCGGCTCGGGCATGGACGTTTCTGCAACGGAGACACGGAGCAGCGATGAGAGCAGGTCGCTGCTGCCGTACAGGAAGCAGCCGAGGCCGGCGGCCAGCAGGCAGGTGGCGGCGGTCGCGGCGTTCATGCTTGGCGGGCTGCGGCCGCTGCTTCGCTCGGAGTCGGCGCTCTCGGGATGCGATTGCGCCGCCGAGCTTTTACGCGCGCTCGCGCGCATCCTCGTGCACACACACCCGAAAGCGCCCGCAACGGGTCGTCGTGACGTCATCAGACTATATGCCCTGTTTCATTAGAGGCTTTATTTCTCTCTCTTGTGGGTGTGTTGTAACTAATAAAAACAACAACACAACAGCAACAACAAGGACACACGTTCACAGCCCGACTTGAATGTCCGACCTTGTGAGAGACCCGGGCCAGTGGCCGCGGTGCTGCGTCGGTAAAAGTGGGTCAAGTGACCAACCAATCAGAGGCTGGAGGTCGGTTTACTTGAATACATGCAGGTGTGTCCACCTGTTTTGGCCGCAAAGCGGACGCGGTGTTGTTGGAAACAGCGCAACAGCACAGACTGGAGAATCATAATTAATAATAATAATAATAATAATAATAATAATGATAATAATAATAATAATAATAATAATAATAATAATAATAATAATAATAATAATAATAAGCTGTTTAATTGTCTGCAACCAGGAGCACCGTTGCACGCATAAGCTCCTGCTTCTTCCTTTTTTCTTCTTGCAACACTCCCCCTTCCTCTCTCCCTCTCATGCTTCTTTGCACGCGCGCGCACACACACACACACACACGCGCGCGCGCGCGCGCGCGCGTACATGCAACCAGCCGCATGACAATGAAGTGGACAGTGTTGGGAGCGCCTGACTGACACACACGGCGTTGATAAAAAATAGGTGCTTGGAGTGTGTGTGTGTGTGTGTGTGTGTGTGTGTGTGTGAAGGTGATCCGCTGTTGTCCTTCTCACACCTCGGTCATTACCGCCACCTCTGGTCAGTTATATGACGTATGTTTTTTACGTGGCTGCAGGCTGAAGAAAATATTTTTTTTCCCCCCCTCATGACATGATGAAGCTTTTGCATCAAAACGCGCAGCAGCAGCGGCAGTAGCAGCAGCAGCAGCAGCAGCAGCGTCGCATGCCTGCTGCAGCTGCCGCGTGACACATGTAAACACAATCACAACGGCCAAACTTGCAGCTATGCATTGATATCCATCGTTTCCTTCGAAACCTGCATGCAAATACAACATAACCTCCCCTTTGTGTTTCTTTTCTCCCCCCCATGTGCGCTGCAGCCCGCGGTTATTCTCACGTCCTTGCGCGCAGGGAGGTTTCCTCCCACCGGCGGACGGGATCATGCTTCTGGAGACAGTGAGGGCGACGGATGGAAGGAGCAGAGAAGTGACTTGAGAGCCAGAGACCGGTCGGTTCATTCAAGGAGCGCCTGCTGTGCGTCGAGGAGACGCGCGGTGAGCTGCAGCAGCAGCAGCAGCAGCAGCAGCGGCAGCGGACGCGGAGCTTCAAGCCGCGGAGACGCACGGACGAAGCGCGTCAACCGCAGTGTCAAAGGCAACTTGCGTTGGGGTGGAAGCGCAGAGGAACATCAAAGCCATCTCAGATCGGACCGGTGGCGCGTGGGTCCGCTTTTAAAACAGAAGGGGTTCTAGAACAGAAGGTGGAACCAACCTTTGATGGAGCGAACTTTCAGCTTCTTTTCAGAATTCCTTCCTCCCTGCCGACGCTCCGCTCTCGGCCACGCCGACGACAAGAATGCAGCCCAAGATGTTTAGGGAGAAACTAAGTAAGTCCCCCGTCTACACACACACACATACTGACACACACACACCCATCTCCTCCCTCTCTTTCCTCTCTTGCGCACACACAAACACGCGCATCGTGGTTTGCCTCTGAAACCGGTCTAGTCCGTTTCAGCAATGTGAATCGACCGGTCTCCCTCGTATCGGTTTTGTTTTTTTTGCGAACAGGGAGAATTTTGCGTTTGGTTATTTTGTTCAAAATAAAGCTTTTTCTTTTTCTTTTTTTTTTTTTTTTCGTAAACTCACATCAGGAACTGGATTCTCCAAACATCATTTGGGAACAATTTTCTGTTATTAGTTTTGAAGATCAAACTGGAGAACTGCTCTTACTTTCATCCATGATCTTCGTGTGCTCAGTGGATCTTTCTTTAATTGGATATCAAGACCCTTTAGGATGTTATGTGGCCCTTTATAAATAAATGTTGATTTAGTAATTGATAGTGTAGCTTATGTGACAATAAAGCAGAGAGTGTCTTCCAGTTAGAATGCATTTCAAAAACAAACCACAGCATTATTCCATGCTAAAATGATAGAAAAGGGGGAAAAAATGAAACAGCTACTTGGATATTTCAGTATAACGTTTTGGTTAAGTGCTTTCCTGCATGTGTCTTTTACATTTAGATTTTAACTGAATTTTACTGCAAACACTTTTTACATTAATGGAGCAAGCAAACGACACGTAGCCCTGAAAATATTAAGAATCAGAATATTTTTTATTGATCACTGTGGTTAAACTCAGCGCTCTTGTTCACGTACAGAGAATATACAGCAGATTTAAGGTAAACGTACAGAAGATTTACATGGGGCATCATCTGACAGAATGTCTTTTTTTACACACACGAAAAAATACTCTCTGTGAGCCCTTTTCCTGTTCTCTCTGTGAAACTGAGAGGACAGCAAAGTCATTAGCCAGATTAATGGAGGTCAGCAAAGAGGGGGAGGGGGCATAATGAAAAAAAGGCACCAGGCAAAACTGATTGATAAATGATCGACCATCAGAAATATAATAAAACTACATTTTTGTAATGATCATATTCATCCTCAGGCAATTGGTGTTGGGTATGAATGATGACGACGTCCTCTGGGGACTGAGATACCAGTTTATCAACCCTGCGGTATTTGCATAGCTGAGTGCATACAGCTCCAAGATCCAAGTCCAACACAGTCCATCACGAAACATGTAAAACCAAACAAATAGTGTAAAAAAAAACCCCCCCGATGTGAGTGTTTTTTTAAATTGTGTTTCACAGTATAAATACAGTTTTCACAGCATGTTTGTTGATTACAAGGAACACACAGCACAGAGTATAGATCAATCTAACATGCGCCTGTCGTTTGGTTAGCTTTGTCATGTGTGCGTGTGTGTGTGTGTGTGTTGGGCCAACCGGACGACTAATTCCATTTCCCCGACGCTGGCTGGAATAATAACACGTGACAAAGTCTTTGCAATCTCCTTCAGCATCTCAGTCTGGAATCAAAAGTGTGTCCCAGTGGTCTCCTGTGAAGAAGAGGAATAAGACGAGATGAATATCAGCGAAGAGGAAGCGGAAGGGAGGGGCGAGGATGGCATCGGGGGGGAAATGCCAGCGGGATAACGTGTGTCCCATTGTTTCTTCTGCTTTTTTTTTTTTTTAAAAGGCAAAGGAGGAAAACAGCGGAGGCAGGATGGGCCTGCAGCTTTGCCTCAGTAATAGGTTATTGAAATGATTTCTCACCAAGTATGGGAACTACCTGAACTGTCTGTAAGGCCATTGGTTGATACATTACAGGCTCCTGGTAATGAAATGCACTTTAATAAAAAAAAATAAAAAAATAAATGGAAAATTAAAATTGTGTCTGTACAGTCATTTATAACCCGGCTTCTCAGTATCTGGAAATGTTTCCCTCCCTTCAAATGTTAAACTGAATGCATGTGGATATATTTGCATATATATCTGTATTCTATATATCTTTATTCAGCTGAGTGGCTGTGTGTATGTGTGCATGTATGATTCATTAACACACACACAGAGCTGTGTGCATGTGCACAGCCTCCTTTTAAAGCAAACTCTCTCTGCAACTCTCTTTCGTTGTGTGTGTCTGCATTTTTCCATCTCGTGTGTCAATGTGTGCGTGCGTACTTGCGAGCCTGTGTGAAAGAGTGAGCGACCTCTTTTTTTTTTTTTTTTAAGTCCCGTGTCGCCTGGACTGGCGCCACATCTTTGTTCTTTGCTAAACGTCTCCCATGGGAGTTGAAACACAAACCCGCTCATCCTACAAAAAATACCAGCAGGTATTGTTTTTCTTAAGGGCGAGCGGACGCCCTTAAGAAAAACAAAAACCTTCAATGCAAATGACGCATGCAAAGGCTGTGCAGTCATTTTTCACCGCCCAGCTCGGGAGGGAACCAATCAGTGGACCTCATGTCAATCGCGGTGCACCGACCTAATGACCCGGCAGTGTAGAGGCCATTATTGGCCTGAAATCATACATTCTTTATGTGAGTCACTCACTATTGGCAGCGAGAAGGCTGGCTGTGGACGGAATGCCGTGCGTTTATTACTGCTAGTTGGGCTCATTCGGCTGGTTCGACGCCTCGATTTATCATTGCCGTTGGCTTTTTCTTTTATTCCAATTAGATCTTTTTTAAAAAAAAAAAAAAAAAACTCGGTCAAACTAGTTTTCTTTTCAATCTTGCTTGACTCACCAGTGCTGCAAAACTGGGCGCTCATAAAAAAAAAAAAAAATCCAAACTGTGATAAACAATAGATCAAAATGACGCCGCGCAGTATGGCTCCACATGAAAGGAGCACCGCAGAGTGAATAAAAGACTCATTAGCGGCGCCGCCGCCCGCTGCTGCTGTCAACGCTATGAGGAGCTTTAAAGCATCCGTTAACTCTGGTTCTGGTTTTATTGCGTCTTCCTGCGCTTCCATTCATTTTCACTTCATTAGCCTCATTTTTATTTTATTTTTTTTCCCTGGCTGAAGGAAGCAGCTGTTAGGGAAATACAGAGCTCTGAAAACCTACGAGAGGCTTGTTGCCACAAGGAGGGACAAACACAGTGAAGTTACTGAATAACTTTGACGGCGAAGCTTGTTTTCATTAAAAACATAGTATTTGTTCTATTAATCTAATTTTTTTTGGACACATTTTGATATATTATGCAGAAATTCACATTTCTGCATAATACAGTATATGATATATTACGCAGAAATTCAAGACATCTTCACTTAAAATATCAATGGGAATATTTAAAGGAAAACTGGGTGTACATAGTTCACAAAACACCTCAAACATAAATATAAGGATATAAGAAAGAAATATAGAAGAAATATAAAGCATCTAAAACAGAGGTGGCTTTTGCTACTTAATGTATTTTTGCACATGTTCAATCACCATCCAGTGGGTGGATATGACTTGTACTGTGACCAACCAACCACCAGGGGGCAAATTAGATAACTTGCTCAGACTTGCAGCTTCCAGTCATCTGTCTTTACTGACAGAGATTAGATTGTAGTTGATCTTTATTTTGAGAGGCGCCGACAACCACAACATCCTCTTTGTTAGCACAAATTCCAAGACTGACATCGGTCCAGTGCAGGAGACATCTGATTCAACCACGTCTCCGTTTCATCTAGGTGGTTATAAATGTGTGACTTGTCTGTGTGGGCACGCTCTACTCTCTGGTGTTTGTGCCGGGTTGGTGTTTTGAGTTGTTCACCTCGACAGGGCTCCATGGTTTGAAGGCTTGACAGGAGAGAACGGCATCATGGATGGACGAGAAGACGCAGGACTTTGTCACTTTCTCGTTAAAGAAGCCTCCCGTCTGCAGATTGTCGAGTACGCCGGCTGCACGCAAAGAGGAAGAGACGCAACAATGAGCAGGGAGGGAGACTTGCAGCCAGTGTGGGAGGACAGCAGATGATCAGTGTGCAACCGAAGACAGAAACAAAGTGAAGGACGACGCAAGATATTTCAAGGATCCATCTTTGGTAGCAAAGAGTTAACAAGAAGCAGTTTTACTGGTCGCAGCTTACGGAACTGTGTGCAAATCAGAGATACAGATCTTCTGTGGTTACTGCAAGTGTTGCACTCGTAAGATTTCCGGTAGAAAATCCAAACTCCCATCCGGCACGTCCAGACCAGCACAGCTTCGTTGCCTCGGTCGTCAGTCTCGTGACGAGAACGTTGAACAAAACTTGAACTAACTTGCAATACAACTTGTTAGCGGGGAGATGCTGCAGCAGTTGAGATAACAATGTCCTTTGTGAAAACTTAAAAAAAAAAAAAAAAGAAAAAAAAAAAATCACAGCAGGAAACAGCTGCAACAACGGCCTCTGCTGTTGAGTGGCCTTACACTGTACGACCAGATCGTCAATACTAGAGAATGAACGCGCAGCGTGGGAAAGACATTCCAGCAGGGTTGCTGGTATCTCACGCCGATGAAGGCCGGAGACAAACACAACGGAGCCCTCACAAAATCAAACAAAAGTAAAAAAAAAAAAAAAAATCCTGTTTCTCATTGGCCATTTGTAATTACTATAAAAACAACACCACTGCCTTTTTCGTATCATGGTTCTTGTAATGTAGATGGGACCTACTTTGGCAGCCAACGAGCAACACCTCCACACCGATCTCGCCATAGTCCCTGCGGATCTGCAGACACACAGGAACAAAGCAGAGGCTGCGTTATTTCATCAGCCTGGCAATTCGGTCCCGCTGGGTAGACGGCGAGCACGGAGAGGGAAGAACAGATGGATCATAAGAGGCCGTTATTGTGGGAGGGTTGGTGGGGTGGGGTGGGGGAAGGTGAGATGAGATCATGTGACCGACGCCGTCGCACCCGAGACAGCGTCTTGACTCCCACGGTGTCCAGGAAGTTGACGGGGCTGAGGTCCAGGATGATGGCTCTGGGGAGGGACGGGTCACGCATCGGGGCCATATCGATGACGGCGACATCTTGCTGCTCTTCCATCTCTTCCGCCCCCTTCAGTGCAGGAGGACAAATTGCAAATGTGGTCAGAATTCAGGAAAGTTTACAAAGAAAACACATTGAGCATAATGAACAAAAATCAGGTTTACGATGGAAAGGGAGCTTTAGGAAAGGTCATTGGATTGGGCAAAATAATTTGGATAAACAATTTTCCGTCACAAAGAAGCTACAAATAAACACATCAATGTCAATGGCAACATTAGTTGGCATTTTAAAAAGAAAAAATGGGGGAAGTCCAGAGGAAAACAGGTACGACAGGACACCTCCACACATCACAGCCTCACCCTCTGCCTCTGCTTGGCCATCTTCTTCTCGTGCCTCTTCCGTTTGGCCTCCAGCTTTCTCTTTGCAGACAAGACCTTGGCAATGTTGATCCCCGACTGAAAGGAAATAAAAGAAAACACGTGAAACCACTGTTAAACAAACTAAAAAATGAATCAAAGGCATTTCCCTCACAAACATCTATTTCCAAACTGGCCAATGGAATCTGTTGGGTTAAAACATAGGTGCAAAAATCTCTGGTCCGCAGGCCAAATTTGGCCCTGCGGTGTAATTATATTTGGCAATGCAAAATCTGCAATAGATCTGGCCTGCTGGTATTATACAGCATATGTAGTGCTAATACTACAAATCCCAGAATGCTCTTCTCAATCAGGACAGGAAGTTCATTCAAGTTTATTATTATGACTTAATTGGGTTGTTGTTATTTCTTTTTAAATGTATTAAAAAAAAGGTTACTGTTCATATTTAAATCATAAGGCTACAAATTTTATTTACATTTTATTCATTTTGATGAGTTTTTTGATGAAGTTATTTACTGTAGTTTAAAGCTTTACTTGTTCTATATTCAGGTTGAAGCGAAACCTGTTTGGGGTCCGCATAAAAAGGTTGACTATTATATCTGCAGGAAGTTTTTTTTCTTCAATAAATAGCAACGCTGGCCCGACACAATGTCGAATTTTAAAATTTTGGCCCACAAAAAAACCCCCTGAAACTGGACATAGCTGCTGCCTTCAAGAACCGCTTGTTACGCCTGTTCTGACGTAAGCTAGCCTTGCAGAGCGCACACTTCCGAACAGTTCAGCCAGTTGAGTGAGTGCAGCGAGGCCCGGCTGCAACGACGTTGGGCCGCTTCCGCCCCAAAAAAACGGCAGCAAACCGCAGAGAAATGCGGCCGAGCCAGTCACGCTTGCCCGCAAAGCTTTGTGCTGCCTGCTTTGCATACGATGAATGAAAAATGAATGGCTCAAACTCTTCGGAAAAAAAACAGCAACGTATTTATCATTCCCTTACACGTTGCCGTGCAGCCCCCCCCCCCCGATCCCTGTTGAATTAGCAATTAACTGCCGAAGTTGCCCTCCCACTCACCGGTGTACAAACGAAATTCTAATTTCAAACCAAAGCCACAGTGACCGCGCGGAGAAGAAACGCAGGAATCCACCTCGTGACAGCCTGCCTCGTAAACAAACGCGCATCCGCTGCGAGTGGAGACGGGCTCGGCTCGGCTCAAAGCCTGTTCACGCATCAGAGTTTAGACAGAAAGGAGCGAGCCGGCCGCTTTGACACGCTGACATTTTAATGAATGAGACGTTCCATTATCTCCCCTTCCTTATTCCGACTCCCCGTCTCCCCCACCCCACCTCCACCTTTTGTCATCCGTCTTGCAGCTCCCCTCACTCCGTCTCCCCGCTTGTGACAGAGGAGGAGGAGGTGGACGAGGAGGACGCGGAAGGAGGAGGAGGAGGAGGAGGAGGAGGAGGAGGCGGAGGTGGGGTGGGGGGGGTTTAAACAAAGGTTTCATAGAAGAGAGAGACGAGAGGAGAAATGGTGGGATGACATTTCGAACAATGTCTGTCACGGCTGTGATGTGCGAAGTGGTGAGATGTTGGGTCAGTAGTTAGTGAGTCAGAAATGAGCGAGGAGTTAATTGCACAGAATTTTGGGCTTTGTGTGTGTGTGTGTGTGTGTGAGAGAGAGATACCTTCTTTGCCAGAGCCCCTTCGTACAACTCTGCGTTGGCAAAGTACAGCGTGGCGGAGGAACGGAAGATCACTACGCCCGGCACCTTCCTCACCTGGAACCAATGGAGTTGAAAACCGGTTCAGTTCATGAAATGGTCAGGTCCACAAACACTCGGATCGGTTGCACATTGTGATGTTACTCATCGCGCGTTTCTGACGCTAATTAAAAATGTCTCTCCAGACGCTATAAACGCAACATCAGGCCAACATAATGACGGCATGAGCTGCGAGTCAAAGCACGAGGAAGGACACGATGAAACAAGGACGTGAGAAAATGTTGTTTACTGTTCATGTGTCTGATTGCCACCATCTTAATTAATTATCAGGCACTGAGTGACGGGATGTGTTGATTTTTTCCATTTTTTTAGTTCAGCTTTTAACCTAAGAAACACTTTCAGCTTCACTGAGAATTCCATTATAGTTAATAGCACATTATAATACCAAAAAGAAGAAGGTTACATACACACAACCTTGCATACACCAGCTGTGTGACCAAAGGTCTAAACAGTCTGTTTCTGAAACCTCGCCCACCCGTCTTGTTTAAACTCCAACAAAAAGTCTTTTCAGCACTTCCATAAACAAGAAGCTTCCTTCTGGTCCTGACAAAACCAGGAAGGGTCTGCTACAAGATGTCCTTAAAAATACAGCAGAAAAGAAGAAGAAGAAGAAGAAGAAGAAGACAAGGTGGGAAAAGCAGGAAGCTCTTGCTGCTCCTGCTCCTGCTGTGGAGGAGCAGCAGAGTTTTAATAGGGCCAATCTCACATCAAATGAGCAGCGGCAGACAACGTGTGTGCTGCTGCTGCAGCTGCTGCTTCACTCCCCCGACTGTATTTGGCAGGAGTTCAGTTACACACCGCAGTGCATCGCTGCTTGCCACACAACGGGCACACATGGCTGAGGTTGCCCCAGTAAATCTTTCTAGTTAGCCCTAGTTAAATTCCAATGCTGGTGTTGCAGGTTATATGCAGACAGAGCACATTAGGTTTATGTTTGCACCTCCAAATTAGACGTGTCAAGGGAAAAAAGGCAAAAGGTGTGTGTGTGTGTGTGTGTTATGCAGAGCCCGAGGGCTTTGTTTTGGTCTACTGGGTGAGAGGTAGATTCCTAGATGTGTCACTCCACATCGTCATCAAAGCTAATGCAAAGCGGTCTACCTGGTTGTATTCATCCACGGGCCTGTAGAGGTCCGTGCCCGGCACCTGGCCCAGCACAGAGTATGTTGCCCTGCAAAACGCAGAGAGAGACAACAGAGATGGGCAGTGAGGTCTGCTGACTTGACAAAGCTCAGGCGCGTGCGGTCGCGTGATGCGCGTGCGAGTCTTACAGCTGTGTCCTGAAGATGACGGTGAGCACGGAGAACCCGATGGAGGCGGCGAGTCCTATGTCAACGTTCAGCAGCACGGTGCAGATGAAGGTGACCACCCAGACCACCTGGCGGAGTGCATGACAGTTAATACTCGTGAGTCAGCGCAAAAAAGATAGCTTGGGATCATTAGGGGTTGGCAAAGAAGCATCAATAGGCTCAACTTCCCCAGCTTCAAGCATAGATATTTACAGTCGTGGAAAAATGTTGGTGACTGCACTAAAATAAACTGCACTTTGAGTCTTAAGAGTGTTTTTTTTTGTGCAATTTATAGTATAGAACGTATGCATAAGGTGTTCAAAAACCTTTTTCCACCACAGTATTTGCTTGTTGCATCACCATGAAGTGCGAAAATTTCTTTTACCAGCACTTATTAATTTATGAGAGTCACACTGTTCAGTGGCACATTCATCATCATCATCATCATCATCATCATCATCATCATCATCATCATCATCATCGTCATCAAAGTCACAGACCTGTTCCTTCTCTCCAATCCACTCACCATGTCCACTCTGTTGCTCCTCCACAGTGCGGGGATGTCCAGGAACTGCTTCATCATTCCATGCAGGTTGACAAAGATGATGCCGGCAAGCACCGCCTACAGAGTTCGAGACAAATACGGAGTTTACAGAGGTACGACCACTACAGTTCAGGTTGTATTGTTACAAGGTATCTGTAGCCAAACAAGCTACCAGGCAAATAACTTAAGATTATTTTTTTTTCTGTCCCCACAAAAGTACCTTTGGCAGATCTTGAAAGAGACTTCCAATCCAGAGTGTGATGAAAAGGATGACTATCGCTGACAGAGCTCCGGCAATCTGCAGCGAGGAGGGGACAAAGACAAAGGGCACCATGAAAAGAAATCCGAGGGAAGAGATGAGAGGACAGGAATTCAAGAGAAAATACTCAATAGTTGAGCGATGTGGTGTTTGCTCGAGCGAAGCTGCTCCATGATTCTGAGCGGGAGTGGAGGCATCGTCGGTGTCAAGCATCTCCACTCTATTCCATAATGGGCCTCAGCTGACTAATGTCACTGCCTGACTTAAATGTGTGTTGTTGTTTTTTTTAGCCTTTTAGCAAACGCTTGTGTTTGCGTAGGTGGACAACATAAGTGGAAATCGATTGGCTGAGTGTTTTTTAATGATGCCCCATATCGGGCTGGCGTTAATTATTCCAGCGCTTTCAATGAGTTTAACCTTTGAGATTACTCTGGTTTGTCACCACAGGCGGAGAGTAACATGTTGATTAAGATGATTTTGATGGGAAACGCGATATTATCTCATCTTCCTCGTGGATATGAAAGAAATGGTAAGTGCAAGTAGTTTGAAGGAGGATAATACAATCTGCTACTCCACATGCATGTAAAACGCATGCAACCACTGTGCAACAAAATATTTTGAGCATTTTTCCCTTTTAGATTCTTAAAGTGGATTTGTGTATTTCTTCTCAACAGAAGAAACACACACACTTTTTTACATCAGTGAGTGGGATTGCAACCTTTGGTCATTCATAGCAACACTCTCTTAAAATAATGGATGTTTTTTTGAGGGTTTTTCAGAAAACAAAATACTGAACCAAATCACCACAAGACGACAATTTGGGCCAGAAATATTTATCTTTTAAAAAAATTGAAATGGCCATTATTTTTAGCAAGGTGACAAAATGCAATATAACGTTATATTTACTATATATTTTGTAGTTTTGACCTTCACGTAACCTCAAACAAACGGCTTCCTGCACATCCTGAGCAGCCTTCAGAGTAGTGAACGCGGAGCCTCCGCTGAGCAAACGGGGATATAACCGATACGAAGGATCAAGTTTAATTGAGTCATTCTGCTCAAACAAACCTGAGTCTTGCCCCCTGTGCTCTCCTGAACCATGGTACGAGACATGGAGCAGCTGATGGCGAAACACTGGAAAAATCCTCCCACTGTGTTACTCAGACCCAGAGCGATGAGTTCCTAAACAATGAACGTTTCAAAGAAATACATACATGTGAACATGTATTCAAATTAAACGTGGAAACTGTTTTCAGAGGGGTTTATTCTTCACCCTGCCTGCCTACCTGGTTGCTGTCCACACTGTATCCATATTTCAGGGCAAAGATTCGCCCCAGCGAGATGGCTATGCCGTAGCCGACCACAGACAGAGCGAAGGCGTCTCCAATCACCTGACTGAACAGGTTGACGTCTGGTATAACCGGGGCTTGGAGACTGGGAGACGTGGATAGGTCGGAGCAAATTAGCCACCGGTGAGCGTTTGACTTGCATTCAATGATGGTGAATGATTTTGTTGCGTCGCCTCACCCTGAGGGAATCTCTCCCACCACATCCACTTTATATTTCCCACTCAAGTCAACCTGCCACGAAATGATTGTGGCAATAACAATCTGCGGAAAGAGCAATTAGCACGGCTGCTACTGGTGCAGGTCTGATCATGCCCACGTGTGTGTGTCGTACTCACCGCCAGCAGCTCCACAGGTATTGGAACTGGTATTTTTTTACTCAAGTAGGCATTGACTTCCTTGGCGATGATGAGACAGACTATGGTGACGATACTGACCACAAGTGTGCCGATGTTTGTCTTTGGAAGGAGGGAGCAAATCTCCAAAACGGTCTGGAGAAAGTGACGGGGGGGGGGGGAAGCTGTGAGTGGCAGTGCCGCCATGTGTTTGATTTGCAGAATTGTCATTCTACAATGAACCGAAGCTGCATGCAATCCAGAATCCTCTGGACATAATTCCTCCTCACATAAATTAGTGCAAGGGGTCCATTGTATCGCTCTGGGTTGATGCCAAAGGTGTACTTGAGCTGGGACACGATGACATGGATAGCTGCACCCGTGGTGTAGCCTCGCACCAGTGGCTCTGACAGGTAGGTCACCACGAAACCAAACTGGACCAGGCCGAGAAGAATCTGCAGACGAGCAAAGCACATTTGTATGAATGGTATATAAGACACTCCAAAACCAACTTTGGGCCAATCTAACTTTTTTGGAGCATGAACCATAATGCACCTGAAATATTCCAGACAGTAGGGTGACAGCTGCAGCCACGCGGACTCGTTCCTCATCACGTAAGGTGACATTAAGTAAAGTGCCGTTCAAACCGTCCGACTCCATGAACTTTGAATCAGGGGCGAGTCGCTCTGTCACGCCCCCAATCATCACACTCATCACAGCATACGTTCCTACAGAGGGGAAGTAGACAAACGTGTTTTTGACTACTACTCCACGATCTCACTATAGAAGCAGGGATTTCCAAAGAATGACAACAACAATAACACATCTTCAAACGCTTTATAAACACAGGTAACGTTGAATGTAAACGTGAAAAGCAGCAGCAGCTGACTGTGTACACAGACCTATAGAGATGTGCTTTGACGTGCCAAAGATAAAGTAGATGAGGACCGGGTAAAAGGAGGAGTAAAGACCAAAGACTGGCGGCACTGATGCGAGCAAGGCATAGGCCATACCTGCAGAGATAGCAGAGGAACAAGTTAAGATTAGAGGACGGCAATAAAAAGACAGATATTTGAGCAGCGGGATTATGACCAGCACGTGCAGACAGCACAAGGCTTTGCGGAGAAAATCAACTCTCATTAGACTTAGACTTTTTATTTGTCATTTAAAAACATTCACTTCTCAGTGTACATTTAAAAACGAAATTCCGATGCACCAACTACCGATAAAAAACAACAATGACAACACAAAGGAGAAACAAGACAGTCAAGTAATAAAGTGCGATGCATTAAGTGCAAATGACTGTATGTGTATGTTCAATGTATTGTATGAGTTGGAGGGTTATTTTGTGTTCATTCCTTTGACTCTGGACCCTTAATCCTCACCCTGTGGAAGCTGCATGATCCCCACACTGATTCCAGAGATCAGGTCCCCGAGAGCATTCTCCCTGATAGGGTATCGAGGAAGCCATGACACAACAGGAACACTCGACAGGAGGCCTTTCTTCAGCTTGGGTCCTGAACACCTGAGTCAGAGTAGAGAGCAAAGGAAGAGACCTTCCTGATTTACACGTATTGTTACATTTTCGGGAAGCAGACACTGTTTTTTTCGGGAATTGGTTCTCAAAAATGCAAACACAAGTCAAAAAGCAAAGAAACAAACCCTATTTTCTGCTGGGTAACGTGCAACCAAGCATGAAAAAGGTACACTCAACATTGATTTATTTGTGACTTTCACAATTCTATGTACGAATGGGATAATAGGTTGGTAAATTGAGACGTAACTAGGATGGTCTGAACAATATACTCTGAAGTGCACAATGCCCATAAAAGAAATCATTTTAATATGCAGAGGTAGTGATGTTCATTATGTGATAAAAGCAAATCACCTCATTGACTTTTTTATTTTGTCAGGAATAGAAGTTTTCATGTCAGACTTCTCTGCCATCACATCCACTGCTTCTTCGTCGAGGATTTGCCTTTCCACGCTGTAGCCCGTTCGTCTCCATGTTCCCTCTTCTTCTTCCATGGCTAAAACTCAGTGCTGAGCAAAGAACTTGGCAAAAGAGTAAAGGCCTTTGGATTTAAAATGTAAAACATAAAACGATGTTTTCAAGTCAATAAAAGCTGAATAAGTATTTCAATGAATAGATTTCAGTAGATTTGAATACGTAGGTAGATTGTAGATATTCTATTTCACTTTCAGAAAAAGTCAGAATTCCCACAAATAAGATAACATGCACCTTTAGCTGAGTCATAATCTTTCTTCACTTATATTGTATAGCAAATCAGTAACTCAAACACAGAAACATGGACTTACCTTCACTAAAAAATAAAATCTTTGACGTAATTTCCTTTCAATCCAAGAAAGGGATGTCCACAGGAATGAAAAATAAGTGCTGGATAATCCCAATGACTATAAACTATATGAATTTAAATTTATCCCAAAGAAATAAAGTTCATTTAAATCCACGACAGAGAGGATCCACGGACAGAAAAAAACAGAAAATGAAAAATATGTGTTTGTCGTTGCGTCGAGACGACAGCCAGATTGCCTCTCTGAAGAAGACTGAAGAAACGTCATGATAAGAAACGTAGTGGTGAGAGAGGAGGAGGCAAAGTTCAAAACTGACAGATTTGTTTTGGAAAGTAAACAATCATCCCTAGAGTTGGAGAAGGGAAACTACCTAATCACAGAAAAGGAGACAGATAAATACCGATGTAGTTTAAATGAAAAAAGACATAAATGTCAATGCCCCCCCCGAAAGAAATCTATTTTAGCCAGGAAGCTCAGACTTGTCCGTACATTTAATACCTTATCTTGCATTAGCAAGGGATACGATAAGTAAGCTATTCCAGTTGGTCTGGGTTGGTCTTGTTAACGAATAATAAGAGGGAATGTTGTGAATGGGACAAAACGTACATTGATTTTTCTATCAATCTACTAAATAATAAAATGAAAAAATACCATTGAAAGAAAAATTATATAACTTTGAATTTAGAATTGAAGTCAGGGCTGATTAGAAACCTAAGAAACACACACACACACACACACACACACACACACACCCACACACACACCCACACACACACACACACACACACACACACCCACACACACACACACACACACACACACACACACACACACGTTGAGGCTGTCTTCCCACAGAGGAAGTCCCAGCCTAAGGCGCTGGGAAACACAAACTTCTCTCTTGCAGAAATTTGATAGGAAATAGGAAAAGCAACTCTCTCTCCTGTTGGCCTCCTAAGCGAGGATAGTGGAGTAAAGTCCTATACATGGAGCGAGTTAGAGCAGTCGCAAAGCAGAGGTGTCCTGGGTATCACTATCATGAGATAGGTGTATCGAAACAATCCTATGTTACATTCAAGCTCTGGCTGACTTCAAATGTCCACCTCATGCACAAACATTATAAATACATTTTGAGACGTATTTCACATGGAAAAAGGAGGGAGAGCGTATGAAATATAACACCGTTATGGTGTGAGTCCAATCTGGGGTGGATCACAGAAGAGTGGCGCAGCGGAAGCATGCTGGGACCAGAGGTGGATGGATCGAAACCATCCTCTGCTAGTAGCAAAACTTTTACTCACAACAACCTGAAGGGTCTTGCATACCTCTATGGGTAGAACCAACGCCCTCCTTAGTCTTTTGCATGGCAATGTGCAGAGGAGCAAGCTCAACCCACCCGCTCACTGACACAACATTGTCAAGCCCCAGTGGCCTAATGGATAAGGCACTGGCCTCCTAAGCCAGGGATTGTGGGTTCGAATCCCATCTGGGGTGGATGATAGCAGAGTGGCGCAGCGGAAGCGTGCTGGGCCCATAACCCAGAGGTCGATGGATCGAAACCATCCTCTGCTAGTTGCAACCCTTTTACTCACAACCAAAAGGACTTCTCAATCACAAGGGTGCCAATTTAACGGTGAAGGAAAATGCTTCAACCATGTTTAGGAGGACCAACAACCTGAAGGGTCTTGCATACTTCTATGGGTTGAACCAACGCCCTCCTTCGCCTTTTGCATGTCAATGTGCAGAGGAGCAAGCTCAACCCAACCTCTCACTGGCATAACATAGTCAAGCCCCAGTGGCCTAATGGATAAGGCACTGGCCTCCTAAGCCAGGGATTGTGGGTTCGAATCCCATCTGGGGTGGATGATAGCAGAGTGGCGCAGCGGAAGCGTGCTGGGCCCATAACCCAGAGGTCGATGGATCGAAACCATCCTCTGCTAGTTGCAAACCTTTTACTCACAACCAAAAGGACTTCTCAATCACTAGGGGGGGCAATTTGATGGTGAAGGAAAGTGCTTCAACCATGTTTAGGAGGACCAACAACCCGAGAGGTCTTGCATACTTCTATGGGTAGAACCAATGCCCTCCTTAGTCTTTTGCATGTCAATGTGCAGACGAGCAAGCTCAACTGATGCAACAGAACTAAATTTTGATTCATAGTATTTTCTACAGAACAATTTTTTCCCTTACAGCTTTATACCAAAACTCAACACCCTACCAAACAGGTCTTGTGATTATGCAGCAGTACAAGTTAAAGAAAGGGCTACAGATAATTATTTTAAATTGTCCAACATATTGCATTTAATCCACAATTACTGACCCACGATACATTCAGAACCTTTCGGAGTTACACATTTCGATGCCTTTAAAAATTAAAAAACTAAAAAAAAGAACATCAGAAAGACTGTAAGCCGTTTACATACCCTGTGATACATAGTGAAAAGTTGCTGAAATAAAACTTTCAACTTTTATTCAGAAAACACTGTACTTACTCCTTCTGTTTACACAGTATGGGGAAAGCGTGACAGTGCTCAGGATTGGACAGGAAGTACTGGGCAGCATTGTGGACAGATGGAAAGAGACAGGAGTGAGGTAGTATATCTGCGACTGTCTCTGTTGGCATACACAAAGTAGTGACGTGTCAGATTTTAAACATGTATAAACTGTAAAGTTTAAATTTCCAGTTTCTCATTATTTTATTATTTAATTGCATACATTTGAATTAATTTGATAATAATTTTTTTTTTATAAAAAAAAAACAAAAAACAAAACATCCATCCTTTTTCAATACCCGCTTTTTTCCCGAGCTCAGGGTCACGGGAAAAACAAAACAAAAAACAAAAAAATGCATTCATAAGAAGCTCAGCTTAGGGAAACATAGTGAGAAAACTGAATGAATACTGTCACAGCTCTTCACTATGGAAAAACTATGTTTGTCTGTGTGGGCAAATGACCGAGTGAATGGTTGTGTGAAAGAGAACTAAGAGGAGAGGAGAGAATGTAAAACAGAAAGCTGACCTGGGCAGGCTGCCAAAAAAACAATGACCCCTCCAACATCCAGGTCTTTTAGAACCTGCATGACAGGCAGACAGAAAGACAGACAGTTTCTACACATACTGTACAAGCCTAGTGAGATGTTGATGAATTTATTTTTAATATCTTGAGGGTGAAAGAAAGGAGAAAGGTAATAAATGTCTTTATGACTAATAGTGCCTTTTAAACAGAGGAGTGCATGTGGGTGTGTGCGTGTGTGTATGTGGGTGTAGCCATGTGACTTGACAAGGAAATAGTTTTATTTCCATATTAACTACCTTGCTGAGACAATTTGTGGCCACAGAGTCCATGAAGTTGACAGGGCCCATATCCAGAATCAGCACGTGAGGGATTGCCTTCAACTGCATTGAGGAGGAAGAAGTAGCAGTGTTGCCTTCACATGGATCCTCCTTCAGACCACAAGTCACTGCCTGAGTGTTGAAAGCAAACGTGACACGTGGTTAAGACTTCCACTTGGCCTGGATGGTGAGAAGGCTACTTGTCTGGATTTATTTGGTTACAACCATTCTCGCTTGCCCGTTTGTTCCAGAGTCACACATAGCTATGCTGATGTTGATCGCAAGCTTTTCTTTCCCTCCACCTTCCACAAAGCCCATGTTTGAGTGTCACCACCTGTCTGATCTCTGAGAAGACCTGCTCAGAGTTGGCAAAGTAAATGGGACTGCAGCAGGAAACAATGGTCACACCGGGAATTTGCTCTGCCTGTCGGACAACATACACAGAAACAAGCAGAAAACAAATGTGCACTGTTTAATATTTCTTCATAATAACATTTAAAAAATACATATACTGGCAAAAATAAAGTTGCAACGTGGTCGCTAAAGTGAACCATAGTCAAATTCTAACTCACTTGAACAAAGAAATGGGTTTTGTGTGTTCGCTGTATCAATATAATCAGTGTTTTACCATGTTTTCACTGGCTCAGTGCCTTTAAAAACGCTGAGTCACTCATTAGTGTTTCAACGCTGTAGGGTACCGTCAAGCAAGCAAAAGATTACTTTAAGTCATAAACGCAACGGAAATTAAACCAGAGGCCTCCTTAGAGCTAACAAATGCAGAGGAGTGTGCGCAGTAGCCATCAGACTGTGGCGAGACATGAGATAAGGGAAGGGAAATTCACAGAAGCGTGACGTCTGAACAGATTGCCTTGTTTTGATGTGTCGGCTGCCAGGTGGTGCTTTTCATCCAGAGATTTATTTTTAGGTTGTTCTGGTTGTGTGACAGTTATAGCTGCAAGTTGGGTCTATTTAGTTTGGAACTCACCTTGTCTGGACACTGAAATGTGAGTTAGAATAATATGTATTTATCTATTTCTAAGGCAATTACTTGTGGTGTGTTAATAAATGCAACAAATTCAATGCTCCAATGAAAATGCAGCCTTTCATGTTGCAATGCAGTGAGTTGTCACTTTTACTGCAGACTACATTAGTTTAGTAGTCACCACACAACAGGTCCTGCGTTATTAATAAAGCCCCCCAACTACACAATCAGCCGCCACAGAAGCCAGATTTGGTGTGAACGCAGCCTTCGGATTCCACTGAGATCGCCAATGCAACTCAAAATCTCACTTTAGAAACCAACAGAAAAAAAACATCGCTATGCCAAACTGCCTTTCTGAATGTGTTATGTGTGCAAATACAAGAGACTGTGAGCTGTTCATACCAGATTTTTTTTTTTTTAACTTTATTAACTTTTATTTTAGATATTCAAGGCTGTGAATAGCTGAGATTTCCAAATAAATCATCCAACAAAAGACAATCTGGTGTCTTTAAAATCACAGGTCAAATTCAATACATTTCTGGCAAAGTCCAAAAATATCATTAACAACTCAACAGTTTGATGTGGAGAATATTTAGTGACAAATTAAATTTTTTCACTAAACAAACAGTATCTTCAGTATCATACATTTTCGACGCAGCACTTTCAGTGTACTGATTGAGTGGATTGAGTCCACGTGCAATGTCTAAGAATTTCCAATATACACGTTTTATTTAAAAAAAAAAAAAAAAAAGAAAAAAAAGAAAAACTTGCAAGCTTTCTATTTACCATGAAGAAAAACACTTTACCTTGGTGTAGCGCCGCAAATCTTTGTAGCAGTCAGTGCCAGGGATGTGACCCAAAACAACAGTGGAAGAGCTGTAAAACAAGATGAGATTGAAAGTTTTTTTGGAATATAGATGACTCTTCCTTGGATTCAGTTAAAGCAACACCAAAACATAAGTCAAAAGCTTTATATATAGTATACTTTTGTTTCCATTATATTACATTAGCACGTCAACAGTCACTCAAAAATGTACATTGCAAACTGTTTTTTTCTTCAAATAAAGGCAATTTTAATGTCAGAGCTCAGACAATCATTTCAACTCATCACCCTAACCTTTAACCTTTAATATATCAAAGTTTATATTTCAACTTGCTATATTTTCAGAGATGCGGATCACTCATTCGGAAACATAATATTTAAAATTCAAACTACCAACACAAAGCACGTCCAATTGTTGAATGCTGTTGGGAAACTGCTTTGTGTACGTCACTCTTCTGCGCTCACCTGAACTACGAGCAAATTGCACAAAGGTTATTTCCTGGCGTCGGCTTCATGCGTGCGAGCTTAATGCGCAGGGATACGTTTGTACAATCAAAGATCTTGTTTACTGACCGCTGCGTCCTGTAGAGGAGTGTCAGCAGAGAGAAGGCGACAGCCACCACCAGGCCCAGGTCCAGATTAAAGATGAGCGTAAATATCAACGAGGCTACCCACACCAGCTGGAGGAAAGGAGCCACGACCATCAGAGATAAGTCTGCGTGCCACACACGGTAAATCTGCACGCTCACCAGGTCCAACCGGTCAGCCTTCCAGAGGACGCACACGTCTT